>NC_052349.1:5656634-5658456 GCF_009727055.1 Benincasa hispida | reverse complement strand
ATAAGTTATTGATTTTGGAATTAATTCTTGATCAGATTGGCTACTTGAATCAAGTTTTGGAATTTGTCTTGGATCAAGCCACAACTTTGGGTTGATTCAAGTTTTTCAAAGATTTTAAGGAATTATTTGCGTGGACTTTTGTGACTAAGTTGAGGTAAGTGATACTATTACTGGTGCCTTCGTGCCAGGCGATCTAGATTAGACCTATGAAGTTACTTGGTTGACTCTGGAGCAAGATTTTGTTTGATATTATGTTTTGCTAGTTGCATGGTGGTTACAAGTATTATGAGAATGTTAAAATTATAATCAATACTGATATTATGTATGTGATGCATGAATAGACCAGTAGAGCGGTTTATTGTCTTGCCTTGACGCGTGTTATTATCATGTTTAACGGTATGCCTATGGACCGCTAGACATGCGTGAACCGACAGGTTAACGTTCATGTTATTATTATGTTTGAAGGTGTGCCTACAGGCTACTAGACATGTGTGAATCGACAGGTTAACGTTCATGTTATTATTAAGTTTGATGGTGTGCCTACGAGCCGTTAGACATGCGTGAGCTGACAAATTTACGTTCATGTTACTTTTATTTTTATGTTTCATGTTTTGACGGTGTGCCTACGGGCTGCTAGACATGCGTGAATTGATAGGTTAACGTTCATGTTATTATTATGTTTAACGGTGTGCCTACGGGCCGCTAGACATGCGTTTCAAGGCAAGATAGTACGTCTTTTGGTTTTCCTTTCGTCATAAAAAATCGATGTAACTGTATGAGCCACGGGCTAATTTTATTATTTTCTTTCTTTGCTCATGGATGCATACTCTGATCCCAGTAATGGGATCACTTACTGAGTATTTTATACTCAACCTTTATCCTTATTTTTTTTTTCAGGTAAGGGCAAGGACACTTGGGCGACTGACAAGAGGAATCCGTGACAGTGCCAAAGGAACCAGAATTCGCTTCCGCATTTGACTGTTTATATTTTCACATGTTTTTTTTTATCCATTCATGGATTTATCATAATTTAATTAATTAATTTATCTATTTATTTATTCATTTTTTTTTATAAATTGTTTCTTGTTAAAAAGGGATGCCTGGGTTGAACATTTTAAGATTTTGAGATATGTTAGAAATTTTTTTTTATATACTTAATGCAATTTAAGATTATGATTATTTTCTTTAATTTACTTTATTTTCTTCAATGAGAATATTTATGCATGCATGCAGTAGCGATTCCCTTTTTAGTAGTCCTAGAAAGTGGGGTCGTTACAGTTGGTATCAGACTCCGTGTTTTGGGGTTCTGTAGACTGACTTATTATGTAAGTCCAGATTGTTCCTTTGGCAAAACGGATTCTTCGTCGTCGCCAGGTATTTCCTTTATGAAAAGTATTTATAATAATATGCACCCGAGTAAATAGCATTTATGATTGCAATTTATGTGTTTTATGCTAGTAAGGAAAGTAGCTAAGTGGTGGTGTTGAATAACTGTTAGGAAAATGGTTCTTGTTAGGGGAAGAGGCAGTCATAGGGTTACCGGAAGGGGGCGTGTTCCCGTAGAGCAGATCCTTCAGTTCAGGATTAAGATCCTCATGATGAGGATCCACAAGTTCAAGATGCACAAGTTCAAGACCCTTCGGTACCAGAGGATTTCTTGCCGCTTAGGGACCCCTCAGGGTCAGGGTGGCCGCGAATCCGGACACAAAGTAGAGCTCAGCACACAGCCATGCCGCCATAGACGCAACCCACCTCCGTCGCTCCAGCAGAGGTTACCGATTGGGCGGCCATTATTGGGGAAGCAGTTACATCAACTGTGTTG
>NC_052349.1:5594884-5656564 GCF_009727055.1 Benincasa hispida | reverse complement strand
ATCGGACACCACCACCACAGGATCAGGTGCCGTAAGTCCAGACTTAAAACATGATCCAGAACCAAAGCATGTCAGGCCTTTCGGTGGAGGCCAAACATTTGCGAGATTTTAGGAAGTATAACCCCAGCACCTTTAATGGGTCACTAAAGAACCCTACCAATGCAGAATTATGGATATCCTCGATTCAAACGATTTTTCGTTATATGAAATGCCCAGAGGACCAAAAGGTGCAGTGTGCCGTTTTTATGCTTACCGACAAGGCTCAGATCTGGTGGCAGTCGGCAGAAAGGATGTTGGGTGTAGATGGGGATCCAGTGACTTGGGAGCAGTTTAAGGAGCGCTTTTATGCGAAGTACTTCTCTGCCAACCTGTGGTATAATAAGCAGAGGGAGTTCTTGGAGCTGAAGCAGGGACATAGGTCAGTGGAGGAGTATGACTAGGAGTTTGATGCCTTATCCCGTTTTGCCCCGGAGTTGGTCGCCATGGAAGTCATGAGGGCAGAAAGGTTCGTTCAAGGCCTAAAAGACAGTATACAAGGTATCTGCGAGCATTCAAACCAACCACTCATGTTGAGGCACTTCGTTTGGCAGCTGAGGTGGACCTACAGTCAGGAGATGAGTTTTCACGAGTATTCGGGGCGGGACCTTCGTTGGGTCAAAAGAGGAAGGCAGATCAGAAGGCTTTGGAGCCTCAACCTCATCAAAAGGTTCAAGGTTTAGACAGATCGCTTCGTCATTTTAGGCAATAGGCTGTCGAGACGGGTACGGTGGAGAGGATGCGACCGATGTGTAGCTCGTGTGGACGACGTCACTGGGGTCGATGTTTGGCAGGCACCAGAGTTTGTTTTTATTGCAAGCAGGAGGAGCACTCGGTAGATAGATGTTCTGCTAGAGGCATGTTCGGTCTTGGGAACCAGTTTATAGGCCGTGATCAGAGGAGTTTGAGTAGGCCCCAACATCAACAAGGTCGTGTTTACTCTACCACTCGGCAGGAGGCCAAGAAAACAGGCACTGTTGTGACAGGTACGCTCCCAATCTTGAGGCATCTTGCACTAGTATTGTTTGATTCGGGTTCATCCCATTCGTTTATATCATCGCTATTTGTTAAGCATGCCATGTTAGAACTAGAGCCTTTACACTTTGTGTTGTCGGTTTCCACTCCGTCTGGAAAAATTATGTTAGCAAAGGAGAAGATAAAAGCATGTCAGATTGAAGTAGCGAGTCATACCCTGGATGTGACTTTAGTAGTCTTGGACATGTGGGATTTTGATGTGATTTTGGGCATGGATTGGCTAGCTGCTAACCATGCTAGTATAGACTGTTCTTGTAAGGAGGTGATCTTTAACCCTCCTACAAGAGNGTAAGGAGGTGATCTTTAACCCTCCTACAAGAGCCAGCTTTAAATTTAAAGGGGTGGGGACCGTGGTCCTGCCCAAAGTGATTTCTCCCATGAAAGCCCAGAGGTTGCTTAACCAGGGTACCTGGAGTATCTTAGCTAGTGTCGTTGACACTAGAGAGCCTGAAGTCTCATTGACTTCAGAGCCAGTAGTACGTGACTACCCGGATGTCTTTCCAGAAGAACTTTCAGGTCTGCCGCCGCATCAGGAGATAGACTTTGCTATCGAGTTGGAGCCAGGCACAACTCCTATCTTGAAAGCTCCATACATAATGACTCTAGCAGAACTGAAGGAATTCAAAATTCAGTTGCAAGAGTTGTGGGATAAGGGTTATACGCCCTAGTGTGTTCCCTTGGGGTGCACCGGTGCTGTTTGTGAAAAAGAAAGATAGGTCATTACGGCTCTGCATTGACTACAAAGAACTAAACAAGGTGACTATAAAAAATAAGTATCCGCTTCCCAGGATTGATGATTTGTTTGACCAGTTGCAGGGAGGTAGAGTGTTTTCTAAGATTGATCTTCGGTCGGGGTATCATCAGTTGAGGATAAAGGACAGTGATATTCCTAAGACAACTTTTCGTTTGAGGTATGGGCATTATGAGTTCGTCGTGATGTCATTTGGGTTGACGAATGCTCTTGCAGTATTCATGGACCTAATGAACAGGGTGTTTAAGGAATTTCTTGACACCTTCGTGATAGTCTTCATAGATGACATTTTGGTTCACTCCAAGACAGAGCCGGAGCACGAGGAACATTTGCGAAAGGTTCTAGAGACCTTGAGAGCACAACAGTTATATGCTAAGTTTTCCAAGTGCGAGTTCTGGTTAAAGCAGATGTTCTTTCTAGGGCATGTGGTGTCCAAGGAAGGTGTATCTGTTAATCCTGCAAAGATTGAGGTAGTCACGAATTAGTCTCGTCCTACCACAGTTGGAGAGGTACGGTTGGCAGGCTATTATCATCGTTTTGTGAAGGACTTTTCCCGTATAGCCACTCCTCTGACCCGGTTGACCAGAAAAGGAGCTTCCTTTATTTGGAGTAAGGCTTGTGAGGATAGTTTCCAAGATCTCAAGAAAAGGTTGGTTACGACCCCAATTCTCACCGTACCAGATGGAACAAGTGGTTTTGTTATTTACAGTGACGCCTCTAAGAGAGGTTTGGGGTGCGTGTTGATGCAATAAGGTAAGGTAGTTGCTTATGCCTCCCACTAATTAAAGAACCATGAATTGAATTATCCTACACATGATTTAGAGTTGACAGCTGTTGTTTTTGCTTTAAAAATCTGGAGGCACTACTTATATGGCGAGAAGATACAGATTTTCACCGACCACAAGAGTTTAAAATACTTTTACACTCAGAAGGAGTTAAATATGAGGCAGCGTAGATGGTTGGAGCTAGTGAA
Source organism: Benincasa hispida (assembly GCF_009727055.1). Taxonomy (NCBI): domain Eukaryota; kingdom Viridiplantae; phylum Streptophyta; class Magnoliopsida; order Cucurbitales; family Cucurbitaceae; genus Benincasa; species Benincasa hispida. The sequence goes on along the minus strand of NC_052349.1, from coordinate 5,653,769 downwards.
GGATTATGATTGCGAGATTTTGTACCACCCAGGAAAGGAAAATGTAGTGGCGGATGCTCTAAGTAGGAAGGTAGCCCATTCAGCAGCCCTTATCACCAAATAGAGTTGTCTATGTAAGGACCTTGAGCAGGCTAAGATAGTAGTGGTGGTAGAGGAAGTATCTACGAAGTTAGCACAATTGTCAGTACAACCAAGTTTAAGGCAGAGGAACATTATTGCTCAACGCAGTGATCCTTACTTAGTTGAAGTAGCGCAGCAGGTGAAGACGGAACATGATGGTGAATTCTCCTTATCAGCAGATAATGGTCTTACTTTTCGAAGACGTTTATGTGTTCCAGCAGATAGTGACCTCAAGAATGATCTGTTATGGGAAGCTCATAACTCCCCATTTTCAATACATCCTGGCAATACCAAAATGTACCAGGACCTAAAACGTTGCTACTGGTGGAATAACATGAAAGTTGAGATAGTAGAGTTTATCAGTAAGTGCTTGGTGTGTCAGCAGGTAAAGGCCCCAAGACAAAAGCTAGCAGGTTTGTTGCAACCTTTGAGAATATCAGAATGGAAGTGGGAGCATGTCTCAATGGACTTCATTGTAGGTTTGCCGCGAATGGTGAAGGGTTTTACAGTAATTTGGGTTATAGTGGATAGACTTACCAAGCTGGCACATTTTATTCCAGGGAAGTCTACATATCCAGTGAGTAGGTGGGCTCAGTTGTATATGAAAGAAGTGGTAAGATTGCACGGGGTACCAGTGTCCTCGTTTTACCTCTAGCTTGGAAGAGCCTTTAGGCAGCATTGGGTACACGTTTGGATTTCAGTACAACTTTTCACCCATAAACTGACGGTCAAACTGAGCGTTTGAACCAGACCTTGAAGGATATGTTACGTGCTTGTGCACTAGAGTTTGTAGGGAGTTGGGACTCTCACCTGCATTTGATGGAGTTTGCCTATAGTAATAGTTATCAGGTAACCATTTGTATGTCACCGTTTGAGGCCCTTTATGGGAAGAGTTGTAGGTCACCCATATGCTGGGATGAGGTTGGTGAGCAAAAATTACTAGGACCTAAGTTAGTACAAACCACGAATGAGGCAATACAGAAGATTAGGGTTCGAATGTTGACGGCTCAAAGCAGGCAGAAGAGTTATGCTGATGTTAGGCGTAAGGACCTGGAGTTTGAGGTAGGTGGAAAGGTGTTTCTGAAAGTGGCACCTATGAAGGGAGTGTTGAGATTTGGCAAAATGGGTAAGTTGAACCCTCGTTTCATCGGGCCATTTGAGATCTTGGAGCGGGTTGGCCCTGTAGCATACCGTCTGGCCTTGCCCCCATCTCTTTCTGCAGTTCACAATGTTTTTCATGTTTCCCATGTTGATGGAAGTAGTAGCAGACTCATTCATGATTTGTGGAATTATGAAACCTTTTTGGCATTTAAATTTGAGAACCTGAGCTACGAAGAAGAGCCAGTCGAATTCTGGCCAGGGAAGTGAAAGTTTTGCGCAACAAGAAGATAGCTTTGGGTGAAAGTTTTTGGCGAAATCAACGGTTCGAAGGAAGCAACGTGGGAGCGCGAGGAGACATAAGGATGCAATTATCCCTGGCTTTTTTCAGATTAGAACTGTTCGAGGTCGAAATTTCTTAGGGGGTAGAATGTAACATCCTGATTTTTTTATTTTGTAATTTTTTATTTTTTTTTTTTTTTTTTTAATTGGTTGGTACTTGGATAAATATATATGAAATTTTTATGTTTAGGCTAAACTAAAATAAATTTAATTATTTGGAATTAATTGGTTTTTATTTTGGCTTTATATTTGGGAGAATTTGGTTATTCTATGGAGATAATTAATGTGTATATTAGATCTTTTTTTTTTTAAAGGAAAAGAAAAATATATATACAAGTATATATATATTTTGGGAGATAATTAAGGATTTGTTTTTTTTTAAGGGAAAAAGAAGAGTTTAATTTTGGTTATATATATTTATGGAAAGGTTAAAGGAATGAAAAAAAAGAAAAAAAAAAAGAAAAGTAACTTAGATTTTACTTTTCTCATCTTCTCCTCAACCCACTCCGCATCGCAACTTTTTTTTTCCGCTTCCTTCTTCTTCTTCTTTCCTTCCTACCTATGCCGCCGTCTGCCGTCCACCGTCGTCGTCCGCCTTCCAGCGCCGTGAGCTCCGTCGCGCCGCAAGCAACGTCACCGTTGGACCTCATCGCTGTTCGTCGACGCCACCAGCAGTTGGCGTTAAGACCTCCCGTCTATCGCACTGCGAGCAGCGCCGCTAGCCTCACCGTTTCCAGTCGTCGTCCGTAAGCACCGGGGTCGTCACCGCTGCGCCAGTCGAATTGCCAGGACGTTCAAGAGGTTCGACTCAGGAGGGTAAAGGAAGATGTTGCTTCATCCTCCAAGTACGTTCATAGAGGTTCGAACCCATCAGGAACTGAAGTGTTGGCACCCTTCTACTTCGTAACTCTACGAAGGGGAAGAAGAATAAGGGTGGTAAGAGAAAAGGGAAAGCACCTACTAACCCACTGTCTGTCGCCCCAAGGAGGCGTCCACAAGTTTCTAAGGGAAAGTGTTTCCATTGCAACCAAGATGGACATTGGAAGAGGAACTGTCCTTGGTATCTGAAAGATAAGAAAACAGCCAAGGCCAAGGCCAAGGCCGATAAAAGTAAATATGATTTACTTGTGTTTGAAACTCTTTTAGTGGAGAATGATGATTCTTCCTGGATAATTGATTCAGGCGCCACTAACCATGTTTGTTTTTCTTTTCAGGGGATTAGATCTAGGCGACAGCTGGAGGCTGGTGAGATAACGATGCGAGTAGGCATCGGGCACGTTGTCTCAGTTGTGACTGTGGGAGGACTCCAGTTAGCTTTATAAAAAAGGTTTCTTATTTAAATGATGTATATATTGTTCCTGAACTAAAAAGGAACTTTATTTCTGTAAAATATTTATTGCAATGTAAATACACTGTTTCTTTTGATTTGAATAAAGCGTTTATTTATAAAAATGGTGTTTTTATTTGCACAGCAAATCTGGAATCGAATTTATATGTGCTAAGGCCGTTAGCAATTAATTCCTTCCATAATACTGAAATGTTCAGAACTTCCGTAACTCAATCAAAACGTCGACGAATTTCTCCAAAAGAAAATGCCCAACTTTGGCATCTATGTTTAGGGCACATCAATCTCAATAGGATTGGGAGATTGGTGAAGAATGGACTTGTAAGTGAGTTAGAAGAAATTTCTTTGCCAGTGTGTGAATCTTTCCTTGAGGGTAAAATGACTAAACGACCTTTTACTGGAAAAGGTTCTAGAGCCAAGGAGCCTCTTGAGTTAGTACATTCTGACCTTTTTGGTTCTATGAATGTGCAAGCCCGAGGTGGCTATAAGTATTTTATTAGTTTTACTGATGATTACTCCACGTACGGGTATGTTTATCTTATGAAAAGGAAGTATGAATCCTTTAAAAAGTTCAAAGAGTTCAAGGCTGAAGTTGAAAATGCATTGGATAGACGGATTAAAACACTTCGATCAAATCGAGGTGGAGAGTTTTTGGACTCTGCATTCTAGGACTATTTGATAGAACATGGAATCATTTCCCAACTCTCAGTGTCGGGTACACCTCAGTAGAATGGTGTAGCGGAGAGGAAAAATAGGACCTTGTTAGACATGGTTCGCTCGATGATGATTTACGCTTCCTTACTGGACTCGTTTGGGGTTTCGCAGTGGAGACTGCAGTGTACATACTCAACTGTGTTCCCTCCAAGAGTGTTGTAAGAACACCTATGGAGTTGTGGAACAGGCGTAAAGCTAGTTTACGTGAATCTGTTTATATTGAGAGGTTAGAGCTGCACATATGCTTGAGGCTTCCAATAAGTTGGAACCACGATCGAGATTTGTGGCCTTTTTAGTAAGTCTATCAAAGATACAACAAGGGGTTTTATTGGTGTTAAATGAAGTCCAACTAATGGTGTTTATTGGTTTCAACAAATGCTACTTTTCATTAAGGAGGACTCATATAGGGGGAGCACAGTTTACGAAGCAAAGTCGGTGTTATGTGAAATACATTCCAATGAAACTACTAGAAACTATCCGTTTTGAGAGCTGCTAACATCCGGTAAGAGGAAAGTTTATCCTAGTAGTGTCTGTTCGAGCGCGCGGTCAAAGTTTGAGGGAACCTCCGACGTAGTTGGGAGGGTTGCGAACCCACCTCGTCTCGCTTTCTTGGGTTTCAATGATCCTTGCTATGGTAGCAGATGGCGACGTTGAGGATCCGTTGTCTTAAAAGAAGGTAATGGAGGATGTTGACCGGGATGAATGGGTCAAGGCCATGGATCTTGAGATGGAGTCGATATACTTCAACTCAGTATGAGATCTTGTAGATCAGCCTGATGGAGTTCGCTCTATAGGTTGTAAGTGGATCTACAAGCGTAAACGGGGTGTTGATGGGAAGGTACAGACCTCCAAGGCTCGACTTGTGGTAAAAGGGTTATACCCAGGTAGAGGGAGTCGACTATGAGGAGACTTTCTCGCCTGTTGCCATGTTAAAGTCGATCTTCATCCTCCTGTCCATTGCAGATTATTATAATTATGAGATATGGCAAATGGATGTCAAGACGACCTTTCTGATTGGAAATCTTGAGGAGACTATATATATGATGCAACCCGAGGGATTCACAGCCCAAGGTCAAGAGAAAAAGGTTTGCAAACTAAATTGATCCATTTATGGACTGAAACAGGCATCTCAATCTTGGAACATACGGTTTGATGCTGTGATCAATTTGTATGGCTTTGACCAAAATGTTGATGAACCTTGTGTCTACAAGAAGATCATCAACGCTTTAGTAGTCTTCTTAGTATTGTATGTAGACGATATCCTACTCATTGAGAATGATGTAGGTCTACTGAATGCAGTTAAGAACTTGCTAGTGACCCAATTTCAAATGAAAGATTTGGGAGAGGCTCTCTTTCGGGATCGTAAGAATAAAGTGCTAGCACTGTCTCAGGTATCGTACATTGACAAATGTTGCTCAAGTACTCTATGTAGGACTCCAAGAGGGGCTTACTATCGTTCCGGCATGAAGTCACTTTGTCTAAGGAAATGCGTCCTAAGACTCCTCAAGAGGTTGAGGAGATGAGATGGGTCTCATATGCGTCTGCCGTTGGCAGTTTGATGTATGCGATGCTCTATACTCGTCTAGACATCTGCTACGTTGTGGGCATAGTCAGTAAGTATCAGTTTAACCCAAGCTAGGGTCACTAGACCGTAGTGAAGAACATCCTCAAGTATCTTCGGAGAATGAGGGACTACATGCTCATGTATGGTTCGAGGGATTTGATCCTTATAGGATACACGAATTCTGACTTTCAGACTGATAAGGACTCTCGCAAGTCCACATCAGGGTCAGTTTTTACTCTTAACGGAGGAGCTGTGGTGTGGCGAAGCACTAAGTAGGGGTGCATCGCCGACTCCACTATGAAGACAGAGTACGTAGCGGCTTGCGAAGCTGCTAAGGAGGTCGTCTGGCTCAGGAAGTTCTTGACAGACTTGGAAGTTGTTCTAGACATGTCTAGGCCCATTACCCTCTATTGTGATAATAGTGGGGCAGTGACGAACTCCAAGGAGCCAAGGAGTCACCGGCGCGGTAAACACATAAAGTGGAAATATCATCTAATCTGCGAGATAGTGCATCGAGGGGGCGTGATCGTCACGCAGATCGCTTCGGAGCACAATGTTGCTGAATCGTTTACGAAGGCTCTCTCGGCTACAGTGTTTGAGGGTCACCTATGGAGCATGGGTCTACAGGATCGCCTGTGGCTGGACTAGGGCAAGTGGGAGATTTTTTGTACTGGGCTTTTATACCCTAGTTTATTGTTTTGTACTAAGTTTTTTGTACACCCCACTTCGCTTTAGGACAAGTGGGAGATTGTTGGGGTTGATGCCCTAAAGTCTTGTGTCCTATAGTTTATAAATAATATGTACGAACACTTGTGTTGTTAATATATATATTTACTTCACATCTTGTATTTTTCTTGGTTAATTGTTTTATTTGCTTTACCACAAACCAATAAACATAAAATCCTTGGTTATTTGTATGTGACTCAAGCATGTATGTGGTGACATACAAGTGGATCATGTCTTGAGTGATAACGAAAATGGTATGTAGTAAATGAATAAAGGAGGGAAACCTTATCTTGGTAACGCTACGGATGCGACCCACTTTATGGAATGGTCATAAGTGTTGTGACTTGTCACAGATGGTCTAATACTGATCATTTGTGTTGGGCACATGCGAGCGGGGGTGTCCTATACAAAGAGTTTGTATAAGACTTGATCACGAAGTGTTAACGTCTCGTTATATAACATCGTTCATGACAGATACTTCACTTCACTAGGATGACCATAGGTAACATGACCTCAATCCTGAGTGAGTTGGGAACTTCTGCCATTGAAGGTGGTCATTTGATTTGTATGGGTGCGAATGGCCAGGGCACCGATTTAAACTTACCATTTTGGGGATTCGTCTGATTTGGGAGTTGGGAACTCAGTTACACAAGATAGAATTCACTCCTTCCTCGAGGCAGGGGTAAGTAAATAGATGGTTCCTTAAGGGCTGATTCCGGGGCTTGAACGATGTGGCGCAACACACATTTTCTTAGCCTGAGAGGTGTTTAAACATAGTTGGACTATGTTGTATTATTCATTAGAGGAATCAGTGGTACTTAAGAAGTGAGATGTAACTACGGGGCAAAACGGTAAATTGGCCCAGTTGTACTTACGAGCATTTGTGAAGAGTCATCGTACTCATGATTGGTTATATCTGATGGACACAGAAATATATCTATGGTAAGAAGAGTTCAACTGCTGGTCTTTAGTGGAATCACTGACAGTTAATGGATGGTGGATCTCGTGGCTAGAGAGTTTAGTCAGCAATTCACGTACCATTGAAGCTTTGAGCCATAGGTCCATTAGGTCCTTTGGGTAGCTTGGATAAATTCGAGAACTAGTGTTTGGGTTAATTTGAAATGTTCAAATTGACAAGAGGAAGTTCAATTATATATGATATAATTGGACTGATTAATTATATATGATATAATTGGCTAAATGTATGAGATACATTATTTTGGAGGAAATTAGATATAATTATGATTTATATCAAGTAGAGGAGAAAATACTATAGTAGATATGTGATATCAAACTATAGAATATAAATATAACATGATTATATTTATAATTAATTAATTGATTAATTATATGATAATTAACCAATTTTTCCGCGTTCGGACGTGGGTAGTGGGCAGCGTTAGTTATGGTAACCAGCGGGTTGAAAATGAAAAGAGTTTTCATTTTTCGCATCGAGCATTCATTAATTTCGTCCGCCCAAAAAGAATTCGTGAAATGATCACCCGAGAGACTATATGATAGTAGCTCTTCCGTCTAAATGATAGTCTACCTAACGATTTCTCTAAACGATCGTTTAGCCTTTCATACACGATAGTGTAACTCTTCTATACGATAAGCACTTCCACTATACGATAGCACTGCATTATCTCCCACTTGCTTATCGTCTACATAACTCGTTGTCCTCCGTTCTCTACCAAACTCACAAAAGCCCACTCTTTTGGTTTTCACTCCGAGAATTCCGGGGTTCATTAGTGGTGATGTCGTCCCCGCTGCAGTGTTCTGTTCATATTGATCGTTCTATTGCAGTCAATATTCCCGCTGGGTGTTGGTAGATCTGTTGGAGGGATTCGTTGCTTGGGGTTCAGAAGTTCGAAGAGAGACTTCAACTGGTATGGAACCCTTTCACTGTTATTTATTTTGTTCTGAGCATGCCGATAATTAGATTTATGTGCATAACTGTTAGTATTGAATGTATATCTTTTGTGTTTCGGTCACTGTGAAATCGGAGCGATCTGACACGCTCATGGAACTCTCGGTATGAGATCCTTCAAATACGACAACATGACATCCAATAGTGTAGAGTGTCTTAATTCCTTAACTAAAGAATATCGACTACTACCCATATTGTGCTTGTTGGAACATGTTAGAGGCCTTAGCCAGTTGTGGTTTTATGAATGGAGGAATTATTAGGCATCTTGAATGACGTTACAGTCGGACTACAATGAAAATCGATTAACAAGTGACTATGATAAAGGAAAACAATATGTAGTTGAGCCGATTGATTGTTATAGGCTCCATGTGCGAGACAATCAGTTGGAAGGTATTGTGAACCTTCATACGAAGGAATGCAGGTTGTAAGGAATTTGACTCACATGGTATTCCATGTTTGCATGCAATTGTGGCTGCCTGAGAACGAAACATCTCCATCCAAAGTCTTTGTAGTCGATTTTAAAGCTTTGACTCCATCATGGTTGCTTATGCAGAGCATATAAATCCGCTTGGTCACACATATGAATGGAAGATACCTCAGGTGTATGTGAAAAAGAAAAAAGAATATTCTTTCTCTAAGAAGAGTGGCACAGGTCGGACAATGAAGAGTACGAAGAATACCATCTAGTGGAGAACATCGTAGATAAGTTAAATATGGTGAGTGTGGGGATTATGGGCATAATCAACAAGGTTGCAGTGAACCACTCACGACCGGGTGACATACTGAACATAACAGAATTGATTTGGTCGAGGTTGATTGTCTATATGCCATTTTTCATCCTTAATGTATGTTCTATGTACAAACAAATGCAGATTGTTTACAATGTTTAAATTGTATAATGCATTATGTCTCTAAATGTCTCGCTCTCGATGTGTATCTCTAAGTCTCGTTCTCACTAATAACGACACATATAAGTGTTTAAATTGTATAATGCATTTTGTCTTTGAATGTTTCACTCTTACTAATAACGGCAAGTATAAGTGTTTAAATTGCATAATGCATTCACGTTTCGCTCTCTCTAGTAACGTTACTCAATGTCTCTATCTAAGTCTCACTCTCTCCAAGTATCGCTCTCTCCAAGTATTGCTCTCTCTAAGTATCGCTCTCTCTGAGTCTCACTCTCTTTTAATGTCCCACTATCTCTAAGTCTCGGTTTCTCTAAGTCTCCCTATTTGTTAATAACGAGTCATATTATAGAAATCCACATGTTAGTCAAATTACAGAAATTCACATGTTAACAACAAGTTAGTGAAATTACAAAAATTCACATGTTATATTACAGAAATCCACATGTATCTAAGATACTGAGATTTTATATACATAAAAAATATGGAGTGTTCGCCCACAATTGACATGCTAACTGCATCCTATAGTCTGACATTTTTTTGAGTGATTACAGAAGGATCACCACCACTCACTAAATGTTCTAAAATTTTTATTGCAAATATGCCATAAATAAGGGACCCGTGCTGTATTTTAGTAGTAGTAAGTCGGGACATTTTCCAATGGTATATATTTAGGTCTGACTTCGAACGTTGCAAATCACAATGGTGAATGGGCGATAGTAGGGTGAAAGTCAATGGCTCTAGCCAAGACTCCAACTTTTTCTTTGACTCATGGACGGGAATGAATTGAACACGAACAACTGGCCTCTATTAATGTCCATTGCAATCGACTCCAATGTTCACCAATGTTTGTTGCCATATACACAAAAACCACGTCTGCCCACCTCACGTTGAATTTACCCATAACGTAGTCCTTGTACATGTCTTCTTCCTCCCATATTATGGCAGCGTGTAATATTGACTTGTCCTTGATCTATTTATATATCCCATATCGAGCATTAAGGTGACTCTGTACAAAAAATTCAACATTAATAGCACGTAATAAACAACCGACATAGTCTTGTTCATAAGTGCAATAAATGGATACTATTATTCCAATTGGCAGGATGGTGAACTTGCTCATATACATGTCCGATCGACTATGAAATTTACCTTAACCAAAACAAAATAGTTATAGTCTGCATTCGAAAGAAGGAATAAGTTAGGAGAGAAGAGTTCATTGTATCTAATTGTAAAAAAGACAAGGATTGCACACTTGCATCACACTCAACCATTGAACTCGGTTCAGTCAATTCCTAAAAAATTACCTTGGATAATGACCGAAATGCATTTTCTCGAACCTCTTCCAATTCATCATTTTTGTAAAGACGACAGGTGGAACATCATGTGCTAAGTTGTATTGGACCATCGCTTTAAAGAGTGTTGTAGATACTCCAGGGAGAGGGTACTTAATTATTGGTCTGTCTAAAAGAAGTTGTACCTTAGTTTCTTTCTATTTCATCATTTTCTTCTTTGGTGGGGCTGAAGGTGTGTATGTGTCAACATTCTTCCTCTTACGAGGGATTTTTTCGTGTTTCGATAATAACCTACATAATATAAAAGAATGGCAAACATGTCGATAACAAATATAAACAAGGAATTTTTCCAATCATAAAAGGATCATACTAGTGGAACTCCATGCATGGTGTCAGACTGTGCAATAGGGCTCTAGCAGACATTCTGCTGGGTTATATATCCTAAAACTCGCAGTTTGTAAGCTTTAAACATATCTTTATTTACAATAAAAATGTTATTGAGATTGTATCAATAAAGTTATTATTGAACATATAAATTGCATTTATAGATTCCTAAATCCAATAAACGAATGGACTCATGACTATAATATGAATACTTAAACTTTATGTAGAGACATAAAAGAGGATCATGTTTTACTATATAGTCAAAACGGTCAATAAGTATATGGATAGGGTTGGGTACCTTATCATGGGGACACTATGGATGCGACTCACTTTGTATATTGATACAAACGATGTGATCCCAAAGTCGCTCATGTGGGGACATACGAGTGGACGCATCCTAATGAAAAAGATATTTGCATAAGATCGGACTACGAAATAATCAATTTTCTTTATATCGACCATTTACTATTAAAACTGACTATTTCAATTTGATGACCTAAGATAACTCGATCTCAATCCTAAGCTAACTATGAACTCCTGTTTATTCGGGATTATCTTTTAATCTGCATGGGTGAGAGTGACTCAATATCGCCGCTCAATAAGCCTCCCGTTTTAGGGATAAGACTAGATGATAGTTGGGGACATAGCCCTGCAAGACGGAATTCATTCCTACTCGTTTTAAGGTTAACAGATAGGTTGTTCCCTTAAGTACTGACTCCTAGTCTTGAAAGGGGCCCCACCCTCTCTATGGCTAAATGAGACTCCATTTATTGGCAGGACCATAAACCAATTATTCATTAGAGGATCAGTGGAGACTTAAGGATTAAGATGTATTACAGGGGTAAAACGGTAATTTTGACCTAGCTGTAAATACGAACAACATGTGAAGGATCGACGTACTGATTATGTGTCACACCTTGCACTATATTACCCTCTTAGTCTGGAAGGAGTATGACTGTAGCAGTTACCAACCCTTTTGTTGGCACTTACTGCCTAACCTATGTTCATAACCTGTATAGAAACCTTGATATACAAACATTTTTAAATACATACTGAACAGAACAACTAGAACTTATCACATTCATGTCACAGGTTTTTACATACTATTCACATATATACAACTTATGTACATTACCACTAGGTGAACCAACATATAACACTAGTCCACATATGACAGACACATGTGTACTCACAATCACAGAGTCATCAACCAAGCTTCTTTCAACTTGAATCTTTGAGTGGCAGAGCAGCAATAGAGTCGTCTTCTAGGAAATGACCGCTACCTGGGGGGGAAAACATTTTGAAAACCATGAGCTAGAAGCTCAGTAAGTGACTAACTTTTAAAGTATCATACATAAAACTAATAATAAAATTGAAAGCTTTAATTGGAAACATAAACTTACGCAACCATCATTCACATAAACATTAACATAACAAATCATATCTATTCCTCAGTTTAGAGTGGCCCTCTTGCTCAACTCCCAATACTTATACTTAGCCTTTTATCTGAGAGTGAACCCTCTTGTCCTATCTCTACCTTACTTAACTGCATTACTACTTAGCTGGAAGAAGGAGCCCTTTTGTCCAACTCTCCATACTATTCTAGGTTAAGGTGTGTTGCCTTTGTCCATCACCTTACCCCGTAGTAATCTAGGTTAAGGTGTGTCACCTTTGTCCATCACCTTACCTAGTCTCTCTTATGGTTTCCTAGGATAAGGTGTGCCACCTCTATCCATCACCTCTCTCCTAGTCTTACCTGTCCTACGTACACGTAGTCTGGATCCTATCATTAGAATTCATATCTAGGACTTAGCTCTAGTACCTTCATATTTTAGTCCTTCAGCACTGAGCTATTCTTACTTTCTAAGGAATATTCTCAACTTTACTAAGACTTAGTTTCCTTAAGGCATTCAAACCTAACGCATACTCAAGGATCATTGAAGTTCATAACTTAAACATACTTAGTAGCATTCTAGATCAACGCATAACATTACATTTAAGAGATGCGTCATTTTGGAAAACTATTGGAAACAAGTTATCATGAATAGCTTTCATTAAACATAGATTACTAAATATTTTCGTAAAAAATTTGCAAGACATTTAAGCATTTAAAGTCACACACGGGTCTTGATCTTAGTTTCCTCAAGCTTTGTAAGCTTCTCCTATGGGTGTTGCTCCTACACATAAGAACAACACTTTAGCTACTACATTAGTCCCCCTTTTGAGACTACTCTTTAAACCAAGCTCACATTTATTCTTATTGCATTTTACTTTTCATAACCTGCCTTAGGGCGTTGGGTACGTAGTCAAATTTAAAGGGCTTAAACTTCAAGTGATCGCCTCCTTCCGCACGCCAACCGATTGAGCTGCTTGCTTATTCTTACCAAGCAGCTGCCTGCTTGTTCAACAGATTCCAGATTCAACTTCTAACATAAATAACACGAATTTCAGAACTCATCATAAGAAAATTTCTTCTACAAACTTTCTTAGAATCAAGTTAACAACATTACTTCAAAATTTCAGCTTAAGAATCCTCATGGTTTAATTTGGAGCTTCAAATTTTCATCATCGGCCCCAATTCAAGTAGCTGCCTACTTGTTTAACAATTTCTAGTTTCAACTTCCAAAATATATAACTCGACTTCCAGACCTTATCTTATGAAAATTCCTTCTACAAACTTGCTTAAAATGATGTAAAAATATTGCCTTAAAATTTCAGCTTAAAACTCCATGTGGTTCGACCTGGAGCTTCAATTCTTCATTGATGGCTTGGATTCACCCGAGAACTAAACCCTTCGTCACTTTTTTCCTTCTTCGGCCTTCTTATGGCAAGATTTTCTTCCAATAGCCTAGCGAGATTATCTATTTTTCATGTATAATTTTTATAAATACAAGCTAAATCTGAAGGAAATTCGTGCATGTAAAACCAAAAAATTGAAGAATTTTTTCTGAATTTTTTTCTCTCAATCTCTCCAAAACTCATCCTAAAACCTCACTCAATTTGAATCCCACAATCCAATCTAAGGTCTAAGAATAATAGAGAAGGCTCTTATAGTAGTTTACTTTTGAAGAAGAAATTCGTGGAGATTTGGAGTAATTGAGTGGATTCAACAAAGGTTGTATTCTTGAAACCCTATTTCTGATATTTTCATGAACATGCATGCTAATCTACTAAAATTGATGTAGTTAGAATGTGTTGAATGTCAACTCCATCAAATTCTATCTAAAAAAGTAAAGGTTCAATGTCCTCTCTACTCGTATTAAGATCTGGAGGTGGATTGGGTGAGGTAGAGGTATCAGGGTCTAGAAGTGGAAGTAGAGCAGGTGAGGTGGTGATATCAGGATCCAGATGTGGATGCAAGGTGGATGAGGTTGTGGTATCATGCTCTGTGGGTGGAAGAGGAATAGATGAGACTATGGTATCAGGCTCTGTGAGTGGAAGAGGAATAGGTGAGGTGGTGGTATTCGAAGGGAGAGATGAGGTAAGTGACCGAGGTAGAGGTGAGGTAGGTGATAGAGGTAGAGGTGGGATTGGTGACCTAGTGGCAGTGCTTTCATGTCTCTCATGTCTCACTAGAGGTTCGAAACACAACCATCTAACCTCGATATTGAGCTATCAATACTCCGTCGGTACGAATATGCAGAAGGATCAACATTGGCTCTCTATCTTCGGCCTAAGGTTTCAGGCTCAGGATGCTCCTCCTCCATAGATAGAATATACGAATCCTCAGGACGCTCACCAGAAGGATTCAACACGTCCTCGTCACGTATGTGGCCCACCAACACATAATGAAACATATCCTTACTGGAGGTATAAGTGGATGTTTATGTCATCCTCAAATTCGTCGTTCCTCTCTCCACCTTGAGCGTCTTCCTACTCATCACCATCCCCACTTTCCGAACTGTCATCCCCTTCCGAACTACCGCCACTTTTTGAACTACTTGAACTTTTCAAACTCTTAGCATTGGAATGTACTTGTCTTGCGGCCTGTCTCTCTATTATGGTGTCTTGAAACTTCATCTCAGAATCGGATATGACAAGATCCTCTTTGACTTTTGTCTGCATTAACAACCTAACCCAGTAAGATGATTAGTGTCAATTTAAAAACCAAATAAACATATCGTGGCTAGAGTACATTTTCATTTTGAGACTAAAAAATGTCTCTCTGCAATACTTCGAATGACACCAAGTGGGAGTATGACCATCTTAATATACAAGACATAACTACCTTGCTCTTTCGAGTGGCATTGTTCTCTGCTACTAATGATAGGATATCGTACGTCCATACCTAAATATGAAACAACACATATTCAAAACTATGTTAATATTAAAACAATGATAAGCTTATGTGAAGGAACATCTACTTGGAATGCTTGGGGAAATCCACACAAAGAGTACTTCAGAACATAATTTTTATTTCCTTTCACCTTCTTGTTATATAGACCAACCTTATCATTCAATGTAATCTTAAGAGCATCGAGTGTCCTCTCCCAAATAATTGTACCCCACTTTAGACTATTGTAATGATTTATGTCCTCAACGTTCTTAAATAATCTACGATTGACTGCACTTTTCTACTTGTTCTTTCCCATCATTGCAACCTCCGTGTAGACTAAGGTGATCTTAACAACATCATCATTGTTTCCGACCTCCAACTTCTTGTATTATTCTTCTAGTAAATTGATGTCGAATGAGTCCAAAGTCGACATATTACCAAAATACTTCGTTGCAAGTTCTTGTGAGGACTTCTCACTCCAAACAACTTGTATAAGGGACTGCCACAAACCAATAATCAACAAAAAATCGTCTTTCGAAAACGTGATGAACTTTCCTCTAACAGAGAAGTTGATCGAGTCAGCTCTCTTCTTCTTCACTTCCCTCAACAGCATATGGTGGTCAAGTGGGCTGTTGAATACGATGTCAATGTCTACGAATTACCCAAAAACTGTTCTCTTGAACATCTCTAACTGTTGACCGGTAAGCTTCTCTTTCACAAATCTTGTTGGCATTCGCAATGTGGGTCAAGCTCGTTACTTGCCTGGGAAATCGATCAACTTCACATATTTTGAAACTTTTTGACATCTTAAATTACCCCTACATGAAATGAACATTCAATCTATCAGTTAACAGATTCTTAAAAAAAAAATAGTAAACATATATTCTGTTTAAGTCTTACTAGACTCACTCTCAATTGTTTAAGTCTCGATTGTCTCTCTCTAGCTCGTCTCGCTCTAGCTTTCTCCCTCTTGCCTATATTGCTCTCGCCGATCTCGCTTTCGAAAATCTTGCTTTTGCCAATCTTGCTCACATTAATTGAACCATGTCCCTCAACATCCCTTACCTTATTTGAATGCCATAAAACGCAACTTATTTTCGTCCTCAATGCCATAGAACATATCAAAACCCAAAAAACAAACAAGAACCATAAACGACCGATTATTAAACCTTGAAACCCATAGAAACGGCCGGTTGATTCCAATTCAAAACCTACACAGACACAACATGCACAACAAAGATTAAATTCACTTACCTAAGAGCTTCGATTTTGGCAGTAGATAGACGGTTTTGCAAGAAATGTTTGATTGATTTCAAATGCAGCCATAATGAGCGACACAAGAATATTGTTACATTTGAAGAAATTTCAATAAAGCATATGGAAGACAAAAGGGTAATCTAGTATGGTGATGACGTCAGGAGAGGTAATTTGCCATTATTTTAAAAAAAGAGGTCATTTGACATTTTGGGCCCAAATATTGGATCATCCGTATAAATTTTCCTTTTTACATTGGATCTTTAGTTATTAGAGAACTCGAGTCTATTTTCTCATTATTTTCCTCTCATAGATCAAAAAACTTAGTTAATTTAACTTTGCTATACTATTTTCTTTATTGGAAGAACAACGGCTACTTCGGGTTGGGAGTTCAAAAATCAGAACTGGCTCTTTCACGACGATCTTCTAAGTGATTAGTTTTTTTGTTAGCGCTAAATAAGTGAAGTGTTGGCTTTGAGAACTGGACGAACTAGGATGCAGTCGAAGAGTATAATCATATAGGAGAAGTTCTTGCACATTCATTACTTTTGTTTTTGCTTTATCGTTGAGCAATGTCATTGCCTATTTTTCAAAAATCATAATAGGTCATTCTGATCAATTATTTATCTGCCTTTCAAGAAGTATTTGTGGCCCAAATTAACTATAATTCTCTTGTTTTGCAGGATCAATCTATTCAGCATAAATGGACTACTTCACTTCAAGACTCAGGGAAGACAATATCCTTGAACTTCAAATCTTTAATCATTTACTTGAATGTGAGCTCAATCGCGTAGACGATGCTCAGATGAACTAGACGATAGTTCAATAGTGTAGACGATACTAAGAAGCACTAGACGATCGTGTAGATGATACTAAGATGAACTGACGATACTAAGAAGCGTTGGATGATCGTTGAGGAAGAAAGAACACAAGAAGTTAAGTGGTTCGCTGCTTGTCCTAGCACCTTACTATCGATTATTACCTTATACTTCCGGAGAGAGAATTCCCAAGAGGTGAAAATCTAGAACATCGTCCAGAATGTTAAGATAAATTCGACTCATTAATTTAGTGAGTTATTCATGAAAATTGACTCCTCTTGGAAATGTACCACATGCATACAAGATTATGATCAAACTTTTTCCTGTTGTATTCTAATTATGCATATTTCTTAGACTGAACGCCAGGAATCTTCATTACAATTCCACCTAGTTACTGATACTCTCTACATGAAAATAACAAGTCAAATATATGAACATTTAATGGAGATTAACGGTTAATCGTCAGTATAGTAACTTAAATTTTTATGAACGGTTAATCATTCAATCTAAGACGTATCTTACTGCCACACTTTCACCTCTCCTCTTGACCAAAATTAAAAACTCATTCAAATCGAAAAAAATTACAAATTTAACTTTCATATATGTTAAATTTATACATGAAACATAATCTAGTTTTATGGTTTCGATTCAATTTGAAGTTTCTAACCATGGATTTAATCTATATAATTGTTTCTTTCGCTACACAAAAAATATCTAACAAGTAGTTCCCCAAAGTGCTTTTGAAGAAATGCTCCTTGCTGGAAATGATAACCCCAGCAGCACGATTCCGCATTTAAAGAGCTTTATTTTCACCCAAATTGAGATAGAATCTGTAGAAACTTCCCCCCCTTTCTGAACCAACTAATCCACAAAGGGAGACACAAGAGGTTTGTTTGAGAAGAATGCCTCCAAGTTATCTACCACCAACCTACACACTTCCATTGAAGATTCATATGTCATAGCAGCAGCATGTGGTGACAATACAACATTATCCAGATTTAAAAACTCTTCAGCTATTACAGGTTCATTCTCAAACACATCCAGTCCAGCTCCACCAATCTCCCCTTGAATCAAACGGCGGATCATCTCCTTTTCGTCGATGATCGCACCACGACCGATATTCACTATCACTCCATCTTTTCCTAATGCAACCATCACCTCCTTGTTAATTATATGGTAGGTTTCTTCAGTCAAAGCACAACAAATTATGAGTACTTCACAGTTGGCTGCAAGTTCATATACGTTGGAATAGTAGGAATATGGTGCCTTTGACTTTTTGATCCTTGAGTTATATGAGATTTTGCAGCCAAATCCTTCCAGCCTCTTGGCAACTTCAGAGCCTATTTTCCCCAATCCAACGATCCCAATTCGCTTGCCGCTCAGCTGCGAAATTTTCCCAAATTCATCCAAATAAAAAATACTCCTTTTCCTTAGTAACATCAGAATCTGTTAAATTTTTGTACTATATGTCGTCCATCCTGTTTGTGTATTTTTCTTTCAATTTGGTCTTTTAATGTTTAAATAGTTTCATCAAGCATTTCTTATGTTTTAACATTTTTCTTAATTAAGTTGGTAGAATCTAAAGATTAAAATATCGATGGTGAAGATTTCAATTTTATGGAGACATAACTAATTAATAAATTTTATTTAGATTATAATTAAGTTGTTTTATCCTAAGTTATGTTAATACTATTCCTATTCATAAATGACAATTATTATTTTTTTTTAATGTTGAGAAAGTTTTCTAAATTCTTTGAACCTTTAAAAAGTTTGGCAAATTTTTTTAATTTTCTTCTTCTTTAGGAAACCTAATTCTTCCCAAATTTCTAGTAGCTCACCAAGTATTTTGTTCAATTATACTAATTTTAACTTTTTTTTAAAAAAAAAGTTATAATTGAAAAATGTTAGAAAGCCTTTAACCATAGGAGTCAATTTTTAATCAGTACTGGACCTTTAATCCGGAAGGAAAATGGCCTTTCGTAAGCCAAAGCCCTTGCCTCACGAACCGATCTCCCGCCGACACTTTCCTAAGAACGTCGATCAGTAATCCAACCGCCATATCGGCGGCATCTTCGGAGAACACGTTTCTTGCATGGGCAATAGCCACCCCACGGCGGTGTAATTCCGGCAAGTACAAGTGATCGACACCAACGCTGCTAGTGACGACGAGCTTGAGCGAGGGGAGGCAGTCGAGAATGGCGGTGGTGAGTTGAGCAGTGCCACCGCCTCGGATAAGCAAGGCTTGAGTGGATTGGGTATAAGAGGTGAGGAATTGAGTTAGAGAGAGGTTGGAAAGCCATGGTTTTAGGAAATGGAATCTGTTTGTGAATTGGGATTCTAGATATGGAAATATCAAAGGGGGACCTAGAACCAGCACTTGCGGAAGCTCATCCTTGGCCTGGTCTTCGGTTGCCATTCTACTTCTTTGTCACAGTGCTGCCCTCTCCCTAGTTTTGTTCTTTTCTCCTCTCACGTTCCAAAACTTTGTTCCAAACAATTATATTTTTTCTAGTCATGACTCATGAGGTTTGAGTGGATTAGTTTTAAATGGGTTTGAAAAATATTTTTGTTACCTAAACTTTCATTAAACTACATTTTAGTGTTTTGACAATGATTAGGTGATGCACCTAACCACCATATTCTCCTCTCCTCTACTATATAAATAAACAAATTTAAAAAATATATATTTTTTAATAAAAAATTCTAATTGAATTGGACACAAAAGAGTCGTATACAAGTTTTTCTCCTTTAAATTTTCGGTTGCCTTTTAAGGCCCGTTTCGACCCCTATTTTATTCACCATCCCTACTGCCTATGAAGCACATATACTTCATGTGAAACAGAGAATTAGTATATCGAATATTGATATTTTCAGATACTTCCTCGATATGTATCTGACACGTGATTTGACGTATCTATACTTTCCAGATATCTAACACGTGATTTGACGTATCTATTTTTATGCGTATTTTTTTTAAGAAAAAAGACAAGTAACTCATCTAATTTTTCCCAATCTAAAATTAGGCAACCTATTAAAAAGCTCACTACTCGAGTCCAAAATTAAAAGAAAAAAAAAAAAAAACCAAACTCTACTAGAATCATCTAATCTCCATCTTTACATTTGAGTCCCTACAAAGTCCACAAAAATATAACCCATTTGGATATCTTCAACAATAAGTTATTCGTTTATCTTCATACTTCTCTCTCTAATATTCTTCTTTTTCTTATTTGCAATATGAGTCACTTTTCTATTACATTTTCTTAACTATTGTACTTCAACATATTATATGTTGCTTTTTTTTGTATTCTATTTCAATGTTTATATTCTGTTTTGTGCTATTGTTATTAACCTATATGCTAAATTTATCTATATCCTAGATTTTTTTTTAAAAAAATGTACCTTCAACGTATCAGTATCCTCGTTTTTTAGAAATATATATATTAAAAAAATATTTAAAAAGATGGTGCATCCTTAGATGTATCCTTATCTTAGATTTTTAGAAGTTGACGAATCTCCGATCATATCCGTATCCTGTAGCCGTATCTGTGTCTGTGCTTCATAGCCTACCACTCTTTGTTCTTTAAAGGAAGCATTTACAATACAATTTCCAATTATATAAATCATTATAAAATTTCCTAATAACAAAGGGTAATTAAAAATAAATTCATATAATTTCTAAAGTTGAAATTTAAATATTACAATATGGTAGACCCCATTTGGTAACTATTTCGTTTTTTATTTTAGATTTTTAAAAATTTAGTCTATTTTCTCCCATTTTCTTATCATGGTTTGTATCAATCTTAAGTAGAAAAGTTAAATTCTTAGCTAAATTCTAAAAATAAAAACTAATATTTAAAAACTAATTTAAATATATTAATAGTTAAAATATGGGTAAAAAGTAGATACCAAAGTAAGAAACTTAGAAATGAAAAGGATGTTTATAGTATTAATTTTCAAAAACTAAAATCTCAAAACTAAATAATTATCAAACAAAGTCATAGTTTTTCTAACGGTTAGATATACACTTTTAGCATCCATGATAATATTTGTAACTATTTGAGACAAGAACAAATAAAACTTGAAAAAGTTGTAGATAACAAAACTTTATTACATAGTAATAACAAACTAATATCAAAACTTTTTAAATTAATTAAGTAATAACATTTTTAGGTGAAGTTTTTTTCTTATATATATATATATATATATATATATATATATATAATAATATATATATATATATACATATACATATCTGAAAGAGGAAGGCAGAAGCTTTTAATTTTATTTAAATATATATCACACACAAGTCGAGAATTGGGATTATAATCCCGGTCCCTGGTCCCATTTGATTAATGAGGTGAAAATTTTTCTTGTTCCCTCCCACATTCACCATCTAATTGGGGATCTTCCACACTCCTCGGAGTGAGTTCACGAGGGTAAATGGATAACTCTAGATTTAATTATGTACTTTTAAGTTGGTGAGAAATTACTTTTGTACTTTAATGAATAACTAATTAATCTTTGTACTTTACCATTTGTAACAATTCAATCTTTACTGTGAAAAATGTTAATATGATTTTTACATGTGTACATCCATAAATTGATCGTGATCGTTTTTTTATATAAATTGATCAAGTTGTTATATAATAAAAGTTAGTTAACACTTAATTTTAAAGAGATTTTTTATGATGTCGACTACATTGTTACAAATTTTAAAGTATAATGATTAAATTATTACTTATTAAAATATAGGGCTAGTTGCATAAATGGTATTCAGGCTCAAAATAATAAAATATGTAGTACAATGATAAAATAATTGCATATATAGAATAAAAAATGGTAAAAGACTAAAAAGCTCATGCCCAACCACCATTACGCGCACTTCTTCCTAGTTTTTCAAATTAAAAGTTATCATTGATAGCAACTATCAGTGATCGTCGCTGATAGAAGTTATCAGTTGCTACCACTGATAGCTGCTATCAATGGTAGCTTTCAATTTGAAGGATATGCTATCCGTTGCTACTATTGATAATTTCTATAAGTGAATATCACTGATAGTTGCTATTAGTGATAGATTTCAACTTGAGAAATGTGCTATCAGTTGTTATCACTGATAGCTATGATAACTTTCAATTTAGGGTTTTTTTTTTCTTTTCAAAGAAGCCATCTTAATAGTGTGTAATCCTTGTAGCCTATCAGTGCCAATGGAATTCTAGCAATTGGGTTGTCGCCATTCGCCATTGCAACATCTAGGTCAACCTCGTTTGCAAGCGCCGGTTGGATTTCGTCAATTGGGTTGCTTATGTTCGCTATTTCAGCATCTAGGTCACTTCCATTCGGCACTACAAGAAATCACCCATTTTTCGACGCTTAAAATCATTGGAAAATGCTAGAAAACACGTTGAAAGATCCACTCCCGACAAGGTACTAGTCATCGGGAGTTGGTTCGAGAGAAGTCCGTCAGGATTAGAACTCTCGACGCTCAATTACCTACCATCGAGAGTTGGAAACAACTCCCAACGCTAAATATATGGCGTCGGGAGTTTGTAAACAACTCCCAACGCTTAACATATGGCGTTGAGAGTTTGTAAACAACTCCCAACGCTGAACATATGGTGTCAAGAGTTTGAACAAACTCTTGACGCATAATATACGGTGTCAGGAGTTTGTGCAATCCCGACGTATATATTGTCATCGTGGGAAGTTCTTCAAACTCCTGATGGCTGGTAGGTCGTGGGGAGTTCAAATTTAGTATTTAACACTGGAATTTGAACTCCTGACAGCTGGAGATAGTCATGTTTTTAAAAAATTTTAATTTGTAATTTTTAGTTTTTAATTTTTTTTAGTTTGATTTGAATAACCTATACAACATTATTAAACAACTCAAACATATTCACATAACAAATAAAACAAACAAACAAAGTTCATACTATTATTTATTACCTAAAAGAGAGAAAAGTTACAAGATAGTTTACAAAAGAAATATGTCTTCACAAATACATAAAAGAAAGAATATGAAAACAATGTCTGAAACATAGCATCTCCAACAACATTCTAACCTCATCTCCGAACAACATTCTACAACAAAACAAAAATATTCAAATGTCATAAACTTTCATAAACATATAAAAAACTCTAATTTCAACTCCAAAATGAGTATAACCAAACTCAACCCACCCCCCACAACATTCAAACTTCAAAAACATCCACAAACACAAAAAAAAAAAATCTAACTTTCCCCCCAAATCAATTATAACCAAACTCAACCCACCCCCCACAACATTCAAACTTCAAAAACATCCACAAACACAAAAAAAAAAAATCTAACTTTCCCCCCAAATCAATTATAACCAAACTCAACCCACCCCCCACAACATTCAAACTTCAAAAACATCCACAAACACAAAAAAAAAAAATCTAACTTTCCCCCCAAATCAATTATAACCAAACTCAACCCACCCCTCCTAACATTCAAACTTCATAAACATCCATAAACACACACAAAACTCCAGTTGTTTAGCTACCATAACTGCAAGATAGCCAACAATTCACTATCATAAAGCTACTAATAAGACATAATTAATTTGCTATCATAATTGCAGGATAGCAACATAGTAGACAACTAGATAATGAAGTAATCATACCTAATTTGATGGCCCTTTTCTTTGTGATCGTATCATGTCTTCCATCATTTTTTTCATTTCTTCCATTTTTCTTGCATGATCCTCATTCATTTGTTTTTTAATATCTTCAAGTTTCCTAGTCCTCGATTGAGACCGTTTGAAATTGGCTTTCAATTCCCTCACCTCCCTACTTTCCATTCTTTGAGTAGAAGACGAACTCGATGAACTGCTACCCATTCTTAACTTAGGTTTAGGACTCGAACCTAGGTCTTTTATATGACCGGGTCGTTTACCCAAAACCCTCTCATAAATTTCATCCTCTATTAGTGGTTGGGAACCTTCTAGAGTGGGGTTGGATTGTAATTCTTACATTTGATTCTGCATATATTAATTAAGTGTGTAAGTATGAGCAACTGAACTTACAAATAAAAAACAAAATTGGTTATATGTGCATCCTCAGCTGCCTGATTCACGAACTTTCCACCTTCAGAGTGTGTTTCTTTAAATAGGTCAACACATCCTACTTCTCGACCTTGTTTTTCCTGTAGCTCAGATTGAATTTGCAAGAACAACTTCGATCCACCTACGTGGTCAAACGATAATTTCTCTCTATTCTTCCTGTTTGTCTCCAAAATTTCCTACATTCGAACAAAAAAAAGATATTATATAATAGTAAACGAAGTAAATGTTACACGCCCTAAATTATTATAAAATGAAACTCTTCACTTTCGAAGTGGCCACACAAAAAATGTTGGGGTTGATGCCCTAAATCTCATAGGATCCTGTAGTTTATAAACATCTGTATGAAAAAACATTTGTGATATAATAATATAAGATATTTTCTTCACTATTGTCTATAAAATATGAGCTATTTTAGTTGCATTAACCATAAACCAATAAACTAAGATCCTTGGTTATCGTTGTAACTTAAGCATGTATGTGGAGACATACAAGTGGATCATGTCTTAAGTGATAACCTAAATGGTTTGTAGTATATGGATCAAGGAGGGAAATTTTATCTTGGTGACACTACGGATACGACCCGCTTTGTAGATGTTACAAGTGTTGTAAAGTGTTACAGATGGTCTGATCCTGATCATTCATATAGAGACATGCGAGCGGGGTATCCTATACAAAGGAATTTGTATAAGATCGGACCACGAAATGTTTAGTCTCGTTATATAATGCCGTTCATGATAGAGACTTTTATTTCACTAGAATGACCATAGGTAATATGACCTTAATCCTGAATGAGTTGGAAACTCCTGCCTATGAGGGCGGTCCTTTAATTTGCATGGGTGCGAGTGACTAGATCGCCGACTCAAACCTACCACTTTGGGGATTCGTCTGATTGGAGAGCTGGGAACTCAGTTACACAAGGCAGAATTAAATCCTTGCTCAAAGTAAGGGTAAGTAGATAGATTGCTCCCTTAAGGGCTGATTCCGAGGCTTGAACAATGTGGCGCCACACCTTCTCATGACTCGAGATCACTCATAGTAGAACTATGATGTATTGTTCATTAGAGAATTCAGTGGTACTTAAGGAGTTAGACTATTTACTCGAACCATTAATTATGTTCCATATTTTTGTTTATTATTTAATTGTATTAAAGTGTGTACGTGTATACACTATAATGTCAAGTTCCTCAAGAGCCCCGAAGCACAATTGGACTAAAGAGGAAGAAGCAAAGCTGTTCGAGTACTTGGTGACATTGGTCGCATATCAGACAATGGGACGTTTCGACCTGGGTACTTAGCACAACTACAATGTATGATGGCTGAGAAGTTTTCTGGCTGTAATATCCAAGGATCACCGACTATAGATTGTCGAGTCAAATCCATGAAGAAAAAAACTTACCAAGCAATCGCAGAAACGAGAGGATTGACTTGTAGTGGATTCAGCTAGAATGAGGACTTGCAATGCATTACTGCAGAGTGGGAGTTATTCGGTAAATGGCTGAAGGTGCAATTTTATCTAAATTGATTTATGAATATTGTTAACCTAATTAGAACATCCACTTTACCCTTCATACAGAGTCATCCTGCAGCAAAGGGGCTTCTATAGAAGTCGTTCCCATACTATGATGATCTGGTCTACGTCTTCGACAAGAATCGAGCTACGAGAGGATGGTCAGAGACCTTTGCGGATGTCGCCAAACCATATGAATGATGGTGCTCCTATTCATGAATCATAAGATTTGAACATCCCCATGATGTCTAGTCGGGAATGGACATGTCACAAGATGACATGTATGAAACACGTACTAGTTGAAGCACTGAAGGAGGAAATGCTTGAAGAGGAAACAAGAGGAAGCGAAGTGGGAATCAATTTGAAATGGCAGAGATTGTTAGGAACACGATGGAGTTTGAAAATGACCAATTGAAGGCGATTGTAGAATGGTCGAAAGAGAAGCGTGCAACTGAGGTCGAACTACGTGCGAAAGTCGTAAAC
Organism: Benincasa hispida; assembly: GCF_009727055.1. NCBI lineage: Eukaryota > Viridiplantae > Streptophyta > Magnoliopsida > Cucurbitales > Cucurbitaceae > Benincasa > Benincasa hispida. The sequence continues at coordinate 5,627,923 of NC_052349.1, read as the reverse complement.
CAACTCCAAGATATTATTAAATTGCATAATCGACAGATGGTGAAGCTTATGCAAATCAGATTCTGCAGTATGCAAGATACAAAAAGCTTCTTATCCATTCCCACAACCCTGAAGTTGGACTATTGCGACCCCCTCCTTCAAGAGAATATTTGATCAACCCATGTTTTGAACTGCTTTTCGACAATGAACAATGACTTTATTTCAATTATGCAGTTAAGTTTATAGTAGATTTGGTAGGAAATCTTCCTGATCATATTTTAATCATGTAATCATGAGTTAGTTATTTTGTCTTACATTTTTTTGTACTTCCAAAAAAGAGAGCTTTATATATGAGACACATGAATTGCATCTGAAAGTAATGTACTTTTTTTTTTTTTTTTGCTATGTTCACCAAGGTACCTCCTAAAATATCCAAAAAAAAAAAAAAATGGTGGTTAGCTTTTAATATAAATTAAAATCAAATTAATTTTGTATAAATTGGTGGAACATATAGTTTTAATTATATTTTCAAAATATGATATTTCATATGCATAATTATTAGTATTATAAAATATGGTAGTAGAAAAAGTTACATACGGTCTAAAATAATTTACATTCAAATTACATACTGTTATAACTCAGATTATAATAACCTGCACTCCAAATATAGACTACAATAATCTACACCCAAACACAGACTATTATAATATATACTACAATACTCTGCACTCCAAACACAAATTATTATAAACCAGACTATAATAGTCTGCACCCCAAATACAGACTATAATAACACATAGTTTATTATAACCCATAGACTATAATAACGATAAGCTATAATAACCTACTCTACGCCCCAAACTCCTCTTAATTAGTTTAAGTAACATCAAAATCTGTCAAAATCTTTCTATAGAGATTGGCTAAGTCCATCATGTTTAAAAAGTTCAAATTTAGTTTATTATGCTTTACATCTTTTATAATTATGTTGTTAAAAATGTCGAAAAGAAATTTGGTCAACTAAGTTGAACTTTTAAGTTTGGCAAATTTTTCTAATTTTTCTTCCCCAAATTTCTAAACTCACCAAGCATTAAGGATTAGAGTTTGAACTTAAAATTCAGATTACCAATAATAGGGAATGATCACAAAATGCATCTATTATTGAATGATGAAGTGATCAACATAATGAGTTTATATAGAAGACTCATTATGAAAAGAGAATAAACAGTACAACAACTATTTAACAAAATTCCTAAAGTTGATGAAATTTTTTGCAACAAACATAATAAACTTACAAACAAATTTACTATTAATGAGCTCTCTTGATACCCCCTCAAGCCTATGTGTTGAGAAGAACACACATTGAACTTGTCCCTTTATAGATAAAAGGACGTAGAAGATAATGGCTTGGTGAAAACATCTGCAATTTGAGCACTAGCTGGGAGATGTTGAACTCTGATCTTCCTTTGTTGTACAAGATCTCGAACAAAATAAATGTCTATCTCAATGTGTTCTATACGAGAATAAAGAATTGGATTTGCACTTAAGTGGACAACACTCAAATTATCACACCAAAAGGTTGGAGGTTGCGAGAGGGTAATGTACAAGTCAGTAAACAAGGAATGTAGCCATACCAATTCTGATGCAGTAAGGCTAAACTTTTGTATTCAACTTTAGTGCTTGACTGAGAGATGATCGTTTGTTTCTTTGAAGCCCATTGGATCAAGTTACCTCCAAAATATACACAAACACCAGAAGTTGATTTTCGATCATCCGGATCCGAGGCCCAGTCGACATCAACAAAACCTTGAATAATCAAATCTTTTGGCTTCTGGAACAATAATCCTTGCTCAAGTGTTCCTACTAAGTACCTTAGAATACGTTTGACAACTTGCCAATGAAAACGAGTTGGAGAATGCATAAATTGACAAACTTTATTCACACTGTATGAGATTTCTGGTCTTGTTAAGGTGACATACTGTAATGCTCCAACTATACTCCTATACAACCTTACATCAGCAAACCTTTCACCATGAAAGTTGATAAAACAAGCCCACTAACCATTGGAGTAGCAATAGCATTGGCAGCTGGCATTTATGCTTTATGTAACAAATCAACTATATATTTCTTTTGAGACAGAAATAAGCCACTAAACTCAGGGTAAGAGACCTCAACACCCAAAAAATAATTCAACAAGCCCAAATATTTAAGAGAAAATTTATTGTGCAATGCAGAAATCAGCTTATCAATCATAGAGGAAGAACTTCCAATGATAACAATATCATCAACATATATGAGAATATAGAAAAATACCCCATTTTTGTTGTTAATTAGCAGAGAAGAATCAACCTTAGATTTTTGAAACCCTTACTAACGAAGAAAAGATGTTAAGCGCTCAAACTAAGCACGAGGTGCCTGCTTTAAACCATAAAAGGGCTTTCTTTAGTTTGCAAACCTTCATAGGAGTTGACTTATCAATCATTCCTGGTGGTTGAGTCAAGTATACTTCATCTTCTAATATAACATGAAGAAAAGCATTGTTAATATCAACTTATCTCAGATTCCATCCATAACGCAATGCAAGAGTAAACAACACACAAATAGTAATAGGTTTTATAATCAGACTAAAAGTTTCTGTATAATCAAGATCAGCAACTTGATTATATCCTTGAGCAACTAACCGTGCTTTATATCGAGCAATAGAGCCATATGAATTCCTTTTGATTTTGAAGACCCATTTGCATCCAATGACCTTTTTTTCAGAAGGTTGAGACTCCAATGACTATGTATCATTAGCAATCAGAGCCTTGTACTCTTCTGTCATGGCTTGAACCCAATGAGGATATAGTAAGGCTGCTTTAACATTTGGAGGCTCCTCTTCTACATACTCCATAACAAGAACTTTGGGTTTAAAAATACCATTTTTGCTTCGAGTAACCATGGGATGTTGATTAACAACCAAGGAAGAATTCGGCAAAGGTGCAGGAGTGAATGATTGTTCTTGTTTATGTGGAATATTAAGGTATGATGCTTAGACTGTGGAGATGAGTTTAAAATAGAGGGTATGGAAGATAACTCGGGTAAAGAGGGATCATTTGGAGGAGAAGAAGAAATGAAAGAATCTGAATTTTCAGTCGAAGGACTGTTAGATGAGGAATATGAGACAAGAGGCTGGACATTAGTCTTTAGGCAATTAGGTGCTACCGCAGAACTGTTGGGTAAAGCAGTGATGATAGGACAATGGACTGACGAATTCGAATGGTTATTTAATGGCTGATGTTGATGTATAATAGGAGATTTTGAAACAAAGGCTATTGTAGAGGACTTTTTTGTACGATTATGAACAAAAGAGGAAGTAGGAAACTTTGACTCATAAAAAAGGTTATGTCTTGAAATGTACACCCTTCCTTATTGAGATAAGCATTTATAGCCCTTGTGAAGAGAGCTATACCCTAAGAAAAGACATGGAGTAGAGCGAGGATCAAGTTTATGTTGGTTATAAGGCCTCAAGGATGGATAACATAAGCAACCAAATGTTTTAAGAAAGGAATAGTTAGGTTTAAGGCCAAAAATTTTCTCTAAAGGAGATACTTGTTGATGGACTATTGTAGGAAGTATATTGATCAAATATACTGTAGTAGAAAAGGCATCATCCCAGAACTCAAGAGATAAAGAGGAATGTGATAGCAAAGCCAAACCAGTTTCTATAATGTGTCTATGTTTTCTTTTTACTAGACCATTTGTTGGGAGGTATGAAGACAAGTCAATCTATGTTGAATACCTTGAGATTTTAGATTAGGAGTGAAGGAATGAAATTCACCTCCTCCATCAGTATGAAGACGAAGTATAGGGTGTCCTAAAATTTTTTCTATAGTTTGTTTGAAAGATAAGAAAGCAATAAAGGCCTCATTTTTAGTTCTAAGAAAATAAATCCATGTAAATCTTGAAAAGACATTAACAAAACTAATATAATATTTGAATCCATTCCTAGAAGTTTGATAGGATGGTCCCCATATGTCTGTTACAACTAATTGTAGAGGTCTTAAATAAGTGGTTTGAGAGTTGAAAAAAGGAAGATTATGAGTTTTAGCTATTATACAATCATGACAAAGAGAGAATGTATTTTTATTGAAATACGAAATATTACAAGATTGAAAAACATGTTTGACAGTAGGTAAGCTTGGATGTCCTAATCTATTATGCCATATCTCTAGTAAAGAAAGAGCAGAGGATTGATTTTTATTACACTTGGTGACTGTTGTGTGAAGAACTTGATGAGTAGCTTTAGGTACTGACTTGTGCTTGGAGAGAAACTTTTGGGACTTAGCCTTTTCCATTGCAAAACAATAGAGTCCATCAACAAGATTGCGTTTGAGAAGAGTTCGACCATTGAGATCCTTCACAAAGCAAACATTAGAGGGAAATTCAAAGTAAACATGGTTGTCTTTAGCAAACTGACTAACACTGATAAGATTTTTGGTTATTTTGGGAACATGAAGAATATTTTTTAGCTGAAAGATAGTGTTTGAAAAGGCATTAGGAAAGGAAGATTGTATAAAAGAAGTCCCAATACAAGAAACATTCAAACCTGCACCATTGTCTACAACAACCTAACTGTCACCAAGATATTCAGTACCAAAAGTGAGATTAGATGCATCATTTGTGACGTGACTAGTGGCTCTAGAGTTTCCGAAACCACTGGTTTTCCCTATTGAGATCATTTTGTATAGACAGAATATTCACACAGGAATTCCCTATATGTTGTCCTTGATGATTGGAAGAAGTATGCTATGTATTATTACTTGAGTTTGGTCTATGAAACCATTTCTCAAGAAGAAGATAACGCTTAAGAGTAGTGTGTCCAAACTTGCCACAAACTTGGCATTGAGGTTTACCATTATTGTTCCAAAATCTTATGTTCTGCTTGCCAATCGAATTCTTACTTCTTCTGTTACACTCGGTATTATTATTATTGGGTTGAAAAGGAGAAGAATAAGGTTGTTTGGATGAAGTTTGTGTGGTGAGATTGACTAAAGGGGTAGAACCATCAACATTCACTAGGCTATGTCTCTCAACACGATTTTCTTGAGCAAGGAACTGAGAATTATCCCTTTGTAAAGAAGGGTATTCATCCTTGTCTGTGATGATAAAAACAGTAGAGTCATACCCAGGTCCCAAACTGACTAGAATATGCATAACATGATCTTCATAAGAGATAGATTGACTGACAACCTTTAATGAATCAACTAAGTTTTTAATCTTGTGAAAATACTCCTCTAACTTCAGATTGCCTTTTTTCATTGTCTCCAATTTTCCTTTTAAATCAAGTACTCGAGCCATATTACGTGAAGAAAAATGTGCAAGAAGAACACTCTATACCTCTTGAGATGTAGAGCAATCCAACATTTCAGACAAAATATCTTTTGACATTGCGCCAAGAAGCCAAGAAACGATGAGATTGTCTTGCCATACCCAGTAATCATATTTTGGATTAAGAGTCCTTGAAGAAGAAGATGGGGAATCAGTCGATAGAAATCTTGGTGAGCAAGAGATCATGGATCAATAAATCGTTCAAGCCTATACCCTCACAGTTTCGTAATCTAAAGCTTCCACGATAGAAATTTGCTTTCGTCCAATATCAGGGTAGTAATTTTGCTGCCAGGGTTGATTACTTTGAGTGGTAGGGAAGACAAGATTGTTTTAGAAGAAACTTGATCTTTACTCGGAGTATCCATGTTTGAGAAGGCTTGCCGGAGAAGAAGAGAGGGAAAAAATAAATTCAGTCATTTAGCCTTAGGGCTCTGATACCATAATAGAGTTTGGACTTAAAATTCAGATTACCAATATCAGGGAATGATCACAAAATGTATCTATTATTGAATGATGAAGTGATTAACTAATGAGTTTATATAGAAGACTCATTATGAAATGAGAATAAACCGTACAACTACTTAACAGAATTCCTAGAGTTGATGAAATTGGTTGCAACAAACATAATAAACTTATAAACAAATTTACTATTAATGAGGTCTCTTGATAAGGATTATAAATTATTTGACAAAATAAAATGTGGCAGTGATGTGATTTGAGTTGCAATCGTATAAAAAGTTAGTGGAACTTGAATTTGGGAGGAAAATCCCCTTTCGTAGACCAAAGCCCTTGCCTCACGAACCAATCTCCCATCGACATTTTCCTAAGAACATTGAGTAGTAATCCAACCGTCGTATCTGTGACATCTTCGAAGAACAAGTTTCCTGTAAAAGCAATAACCACCCCACGACGGCGTAATTCTGGAAAGTCTAAGTGATCAACACCAATTCTGACAGTGACAACGAGCTTGAATGAGGGAAGGGAGTCGAGAATGGCGGAGGTGAGTTTGGTACTGCCATCGCCTCAAATAAACAAGGCTTGAGTGTATTTGGGTTGGGCATAAGAGGTGAGAAATTAGAGTAGGGGGATTTTGGAAAGCCATGGTTTTAGGAAATGGAATTTGGCCTAGAACCAATACTTTAGGATGCTCATTGGCCTTGTCTTTGGTTGCCATTTTACTTGTTTCTCAGAGTGTTGCCTTCTCCCTGATTAGGAAAAAAGTCAAAGAAGCCCCCCAAAATTGGAATAATTATATGGAGTGCTATTTGTAGGGGTCCAAATGAAAAGTAGTCTTTGTATGTTTTTTAAGTTCGAGAGGTTCCATGTTTGTCATGGGGGGTGGGTAGAGTTTTATTACACCCGTCTTGTCCTTGAAATTGGCTATCTTATATATTTATGAATGTTTACGAAGTTTAATGTGTTGTGGTGGGGGGAGGGTTGAGATAAACCATTTTGGGGACGAATTTGTGTTTTATGTGTGTTGGTCATTGTTTACTCGTTTTGTGTGTTTTTGATATTCGGGAGGTTCCATGTTTATCGTGGGGGATGGGTAGAGTTTCATTACACCCGTCTTGTCCTTGAAATTGGCTAGTAGAGTTTCATTACACCCGTCTTGTCCTTGAAATTGGCTATCTTGTGTATTTATAAATGTTTACGAATTTTAATGTGTTGTGGTGGGGGGGAAGGTTGAGATAAACCATTTTGGGGACGAATTTGAGTTTTATGTGTGTTGGTCATTGTTTACTCGTTTTGTGTGTTTTTGATGTTCGGGAGGTTCCATGTTTGTCGTGGGGGATGGGTAGAGTTTCTTTACACCCGTCTTGTCCTTAAACTTAGCTATCTTGTGTATTTATGAATGTTTACGAAGTTTAATGTGTTGGGGGGAGAGAGGGTTGAGATAAACCATTTTGGGGACAAATTTGAGTTTTGTGTGTTGGTCATTCTTGAGGCGTTTTGTGTGTTTTTGATGTTCGGGAGGTTACATGTTTGTTGTAGGGGTGGGTAGAGTTTTATTACCACCCGTATTGAAGTTTGAACGTGTTGTGGATGTTTATCGATATAACATTTCAATATTTTTGTTTTATTGTAGAATGCTGTTCGGAGATGAGTTGGGACAATTGTTGAAGATGCTGTGTTTGAGAAGTTTTTTGGATGTTGTTTTGATTTTACTTCTTTTATGTATTTGTGATATGAATGTTTATCGACTTCGTTTGGATATTGTAATTTTTTATTTACTTGTTATAATATGGACTTCATTTTCGTTTTTAATTATGTAAATCTTTATTTGGTTTAATATGTTTTACAGGATTTCAGATCAAATTTTAAAAAATTACAAACGATATATTAAATTTTAATACTTCTCACGCATATAGGATCTCCCGACGCACTTTAAAACGATGTCGAGAGTTATGGGGGAACTCCCGACGCCTACATGGCGTTGGGAGTTATGAGGGCACTCTCGACGCATATTGTAAAACCCGAACCCTAATCACTTTAAGCAAGAGTAAGTAATATGATGTCTTCTAATGAGTTAAATGAAGTCATGTTTAAAGAGGGATAGAGGATGGAAGTAAGAAGAAATAAGCTATTGTGTAACTAAGTGTAAACCCCGAAGTTTCCTAAACAAGCATGTTTAGCCAAAGGAATGATATATTGAATATCTAATAAGTGAAACCATGTTACCTATAAGAGTTGTTGAGAAAGGAAAATAAAAACACAAAATAAGAAAACTCATTTATTGGTTTGGTACGTGGCGGTTAGTCCTTGAATTTAAGAGGCGGCACGAAGATTAAAAGGAAGAGAAACTTCGAAAGCTTGGTTTCAGCAATCTACCTAAGCAAATTTAGTAAAATTGGTGCCATTTGAAAGCTAGGAGAATCTAGTTTTCGAGGTTGTCTTGCCGGAGAAATATTTCAGGAGAAGAAGAACAAGAAGTGAAGAAAGTGCAGAGGAGGCAGAATCACAGATTAATCAGGGCCTGAGGTGAAGATTGGAAACTCTAGAAGGAAATCTGTGCATAACAGAGAGTCTAGATTTTGAGTTATGAATGTTTGAAGTTGTAACAGAGAATCTGTGTATAAGCAGACAGCTGCTTGAGAAGAACAAGCAAACAACTCACCATGGAGAGTTCGATATGGAGAATGAGGATCTCAAGGAAATCTCTCTAATTTTATGCTGAGGATCTCACTCTAGAAGGAAATCTCGCTAGAAATTGGGCTGAATCTTGCTGGTAAGGTTAGTATCGCTAGGATGAAAGTTTGCCAGGAAAAGCCTGATCTCGCTCATGAGGATCTTGCTGATCTCGCTCATGAGGATCTTGCTGATCTCGCTCATGAGGAGGATCTCGCTGATCTCGCTCATGAGGATCTCGCTAGTAAAACTGTCTTTGATAATGAAAGTTCCATTAGGAAATGAACTATTTGAGGTATTTTGCTAAGAACTCTAAATAGTTAACCGGGAATTATGTCTTTTCAGGCCAAGAAGAGCTAGGAGAGACGTATAATCCGTTAAGAGGCCAACGAGCTGTGAGTGACTATGTGATGCTTTAATGTTTTAATGATTTAGAAACTATGATTTCTTAGAAGATATTTCTCATGTTAAGTGTTCAAATGAAGTGCCAATCAACATATGTTTGAAGCTATTTCTCATGCTAAGTAAAGCATGTTTTCCACGGAAATTGACACGATTTAAATATATTGTCTTGTTCAAATACTTTCAGCATGTTTTAGTAACTCCATTTTCATGATGTTTACTAGTGTATGGGTTTTCCAAGTATATTTTCCATGTCTAACGTATGCTAGTGGTTTTTACAAGTTGGTTCAGTGTGTTTTAAGCCAACTTATTTCACAAAGTATGAAGCATGCGTTAGGGTTAAAGCTAAGGTTGAATGAAGCTTGATGTATTATGTTTTAAATACCTAAGATTGTCAAAGTACAGACGTTGATATTTTTAAACTTAATGAAAAGGGATGCTGAAGGTAGAGAAGGCATCCTAAAGAGTTTCTATGCTATATTTGAAAACTATTCTTTTAATACTCTTCGAGAACTTGATAGCTTAAGTGAGCCGGATACGGAAAGTAAGGAAGGTATCTGAATAAATGTACCAAAGGTGTTAACGGTACATAGAAAACACCACGTGCACGTTGGTAATACAACGTCAAGGGATTGAGCAAAAGGGTTCTCCCCGACTAAGGTTGACGTTGAGGGTTAAATCTAGTAGTTCACTCTCAACTAAGGATAAAGGGACGTCGAAGTATGGGTCTCCTAGGCTATATACCAGCAAAGAAGAGGCCGAAGTATGGGTCTCTTGGCCGATAATAGACGTTGGGAGCTAGAGCGATGTATGCTCGTTCTCAACTAAGGAATAATGATTTTTAATGATGGTTTTAAAGGTTTTGTATCACGGTTGTTTGGTACATTTTAGTTCCAGTATTATGTTTTCGAGCTTTCAATTTAAGCATGAAATTTATGTTTTTATTAAGTCACTCACTGGGCTTCTAGCTCACGTTTTCAAATGTTTTTTTTTCCAGGTAGCAATCAGATTCCTTAAGGTTGATCCTGCTGCTACTTGCCACTGAAAAGCCTGGCTTGTTCAGAAGAACTTAGGTTGATGGTTTGTTTATGTACACATATTTTTAGAGGGACTAGGGCTTTGATAGGAATGTTTTGGGCCATTTGTGAATATTTTTCCGTAGATGTTAAGTCATGGCTGTATGCATGTGTTTATGTATCATTGTAGAATCTTAAGGAAGGCTTGTTGTATGCGTATACTACTAATGTGTTGAACATGTTGGTATTTAGAATAGAAGGCTTTGGTGGTGGGTACTGGCAGTAGGGTTAATAACTACCACGGTCATATCCTCATCCAGGTTAAAGAGTAATCTGGGAGGGGGTGTGACACATATGTGGTGCGTTGGGAGTTCCCCCATAACTCCTGACGCCGTTTAAAATTGCATCGGGAGATCCTCTCCCGACCAAACTCCCAACAACCATTTATGCGTCGGGAGAGACTCTCTCAACGATTTTTCCACACTTTTTCGACGAAATGTGACGTCGGGAGAAGTCAGATTTCTTGTAGTGACTATTGAATAACAAGCCATTCATTTTCTATTTATAGAGAATTCATGGGCATGAGAGTCCCTAATGATTAATGATTAAATAAACCAAGATTTTACCATGAGTGCAATTTTAGAGACGCGAAAGCGAAAGCCTATGGGTTCGTTTCTGTAACTGAATAACCAGCATTGAAAATCGTCTTTACATTGGATGGTTTGATGTTTTGATGATCCCTTCCTTATTGACCGCAACTTCTGTATTTATTATTGCCTTCATTGCTGCTCCTCCAGTAGATATTGATAGTATTCGTGAACCTGTTTCTGGATCTCTATTTTAGATGAACAATATAATTTCTAGTGTTATTATCCCTACTTCTGCAGCTATCGGTTTGTAATTTTACCCAATTTGGGAAGCTGCTTCCGTTGATGAATGGTTAATTGATACAAATCACCGAAATAGGTTTATGATACATGTATAGGGTGTAAAAAAAAAGGCCAACGTGAATATTTTTTTTTTTTGAAAGATATTGTAATTAAAGTGTGGGATGGGGGAATCACACCTCAGACCTCGAGGTCGATAGTACAAGCACTATGTCAGTTGAGCTACGCTCTTGTTGACACCAACATGAATATTATCGATGAAAAAAGAACCGTGTAACTTTCTTTGTATGTTATTTGGGAGTGCACTCGTGACTTTTCCACTTTTTCTTGTTGAAAGGTTTCTCTTTATCCATTTTTTTATTTGTTAAACTAGTTAACAGCATTGATATATCCACCATTCTTCAAACAATCTTAAAGTCGTAAAGTTCCTTTGTAATGGTTTGTTTGTTCTTTTTTTTTTTCCTTTTCTTTTTCAAATTTAATTTTGATCATAGCAATTCACTTAGTCGTTAGTGGTCAGCTTATAAAATATGTAATTAGTTGAAAGGAAATTTCAAGCAAGTAGAGAAATTGATGGAAACAATATTTTGCTTAAACTACCTACCTTTTGACCAATATGTCTTTCATTAACAAGATAAGAGTAAATTGACTAAAGAGTATTTATAAAAAGAAATCACAAATATCTAGAGTTAGCACAATCATAGATTTATAGTTTAGATATATGATGTATATCATAAATATATGTCAAGGTTCTCTAATCTTTAGAGTATTTAAGTAAGCAATTAAGGTTATTGGACTATCAAATTTTAAAGTTTCTCAATAATGAATCACGTGGCTTTAAATTTATTGAACACGGAATAGTTTTATATGATAAAGCAATATCTCCTTGTCCTTTTCTTGGTTCTCCATCATTATAATTTATTTCTTAGTCTGTTTACATAGAGGGAGCTTTATTCATTTAGATACGACTTGACTGTTCGTTTTGATCAATTGTTCTACAGAACACAACTCAATGTTTTTGGTTGTTTGATGTAACATCCCACATTTTTTTATTTTATTTAATAATAATGTAATTTTCAGTAACTTTATTAGTTAGAAATTCAGTAATTGTCCTTAGTTGGAGGGCATGTTTAGAATTTTGGATTTGAAGTATAAGTGCGAGAATTTAAGTGTTGGCGTGAAAATTATTCAATTTTAAAATTCAATTTGAAAATAAATGACATGAATTAATTTTCTTTTGAAAAGGAAAGGAATTTAAGAGTATAAAGTGGAATAAGGAAATGAATAAAATATAATTATACTATTTCCTTTTTAGTTATTATTATTATTATTATTATTTAAAAAAAAAAAACCAAACATTTCCTTCTTCCTCTCGCAAAAAGGAACCCTCACCCTCGTTGTTATCTCTTCCGTCGCTGCCTCCCTCATTGCCCAAACTCCAATCATCCATTGTGTTGTCAATTCTCCCTTCGGCCACCACAGACCGCGTCGTGCGACTCCCTCATACCCTCCTCTGTCCGTCCGTCTGAGTTGCACAAATCTCGCCCAGCCGAAGAGCCGTCCGAAGTCGCACCGATCTCGGCCAATCGGAGGATCCGTCCGTCTGAGTCGCCGCCGCCTGCTTCGAGCTCGAACCGGAGGAGCCGCCGTTCGCAGCCGCGTGCCACTCCTCCGTTCAGCCCTACAAACCCCTGTGCCGCTGGTCCACTGCCATAGATTCGTCCAACGGGCTGCTCGAGTTTCTGTCACGGGCCGCCATTCAACTCCAGCTTCCGCTGCCGACTCTTGGTTTTGAACAGATCTTGGATTTAGGTGAGGTCAATGTTATGAGATGGATTTCTTGAAGGATTTTTTACACCCATTGATTATTGGATTAAATAATCATTTAATTCATGTTTTGAATGTTCTAAGTTGTCGTTCGTTGGAATTAGAATTTGTTAGAAGGAGATTTTGGAGTCGAGATTTTGGGAGTGGTTGTTGATCAAGTTCTTGGGGTAAGCTTTTGGGTAGTTTGAATTTGAATCTGAGGTTTCGCAATTATTGTTGGACTGAAATTTAATGGTTGTATTCATATGTTAGGGCTGTTATTTCAAACTGCTGTCATCGTTTGGATGTCTGATTTTATCTGTGGATTTTCGATTAAGGTAAGTAATCTTACCACTGGAACTGCCCACGAGCCAGGCTTTAGTTGTATGCTAGCATGGTGAGTGTATGTTATGGTAAATTGTTAACATGTTGATTGATAGTATGACCTGAATCAAAGTATGTTCTGACACGAGTTCTGAATTGTTTAAATATACAATCGTTAGTATGTGATGGTATGTGTTTTCATATGTCGACGTCTGATCTGCTGGTGTTGAGGCATACTTGTATGTTGTAGAATTACGATGTAAGGTTTACATTAATGTTGTATAATATGATGTTGTGGATTATGTGTATGTGATGGAGCCATAGTACCAAGGATTTCATGTATGTTTTAGAATTGTACGGTGTTGATTCTTAGAACGTTGAGACTGTGTGAATATCCTCATTGATTAGTTATCCCCAGTTTTGTGTTTCCTTCGGGATTCACCAGTTTTTGTTTCCTTCGGGATTCATCAGTTTTGTGTTTCCTTCGGGATTCACCAGTTTTGTTTTCCTTCAGAATTCACCAGTTTTGTGTTTCCTTCGGGATTCACCAGTTTTGTGTTTCCTTCGGGATTCACCAGTTTTGTGTTTCCTTCGGGATTCACCAGTTTTGTGTTTTCTTCGGGATTCACCAGTTTTGTGTTTCCTTCGGGATTCACCAGTTTTGTGTTTCCTTCGGGATTCACCAGTTTGTGTTTTCTTCGGGATTCACCAGTTTTGTGTTTCATTCGGGATTCACCAGTTTTGTATTTTCTCCGGGATTCACCAGTTTTGTGTTTTCTTCGGGATTCACCAGTTTTGTGTTTCATTCGGGATTCACCAGTTTTGTATTTTCTCCGGGATTCACCAGTTTTGTGTTTCCTTCGGGATTCACCAGTTTTGTGGGCATACTTAACTACAATAGGATAGGACTCAATCTTTTATCTGTTTCATGTGCTTATGTGCCATAGGTGGGTATCTAGAAGGCATAGATGCCTAGCCTGACCCCAGTGGTGGGGTTACTTACTGAGTATTTCATACTCATCCTTTCTTATGTTAATGTTTCAGGAAAAGGTAAAGATGCACCGGCGATGGCGCAGCAGAATTCGTGATCGTGACACTGGGACTAGACTTTTTCGCTTCCACACCTTGAAATTTGAGTTCTTATTTTCCTCTTAATATTTAGTTTTACTGTTAAAAATTTATTTCTAAGGATTATTTCTTTTATATACTTTTGTTGGTCTTTAAGAATTTTGGGTACCCTATTATTTGTTTTCACAATTGCATTTAATAAATGTCTTTTGAACTTTTCTTGTTTTAATTAGCATTTATTTCAAATAACTGAACGTCGTTTTAAATTCTTTGCATGCATTTATTTTAGTAACGGTCTTACCTAAGTCTTAGGGGATCGGGTCGTTACATTTGATGAGTAACTTTGTAAGTTTTTAGTTATTTTGAATAGTATAACTTTGTATTTTCTAACTTACTCATAACTTCATTGAAATACTAGTTGATTTGCCCTGAATCCATCTCGAAACGGTTACACACAAGCTGAAATTAATGAACTGTGCAAACACCAAAGCACTCTCATATGCATGCAAAAGTCTGTCTTTGAAGGTAAATATTTCTTTTAATTAGTTGTGCAAATGATGAAGATCATGAGATACATGTCATAGCATGTGATTGAGTTCTTCTACCAAGTTCAATTTCAATCTACCAATCAATCATAAATGAAGCCTCTTAATCTTGAATTTATAACCCGTTTTATTTAAATAGTTACATCTAACTCAAAGCTTCTCTAATCCTTGAAACCTTCGCAATCCACTTTCAGTTTACTAACTTCCAAAACATTGATGGTGAGTTTTCTCAATGGTTAAAAAACTATTATATAGTGATAACAATAGTTATATAATGAACAATAGAATTATAGAAATATATTTTTAATGATTATAATGTAATTATATAAGATAAATTTTATATCTACAATTGACATAGAATGCAAAATACGAACATTGTATTTCTCTATTTTAATCTTTTTAAAATGAATATAATTAAAGTTTTATCATTTATAAAACTTTCACCTTTGTAATCGTTTGTTTACTTTAATTTGTTGTTTTACTCAACGTAGTTTGTTTTTCGAGGGAATATTCATGAAACAATAATAGTAAGTTACCTACAAGACTGGAAGATGTCCAAAGGTAATATGCATGTTGTGGGCTACTCACTTTTGACAGAACCGTAATAAATAAAAAGAAGAGGAGGCATCTTTCACCCAGGAGCAAGGATTGGAACTAAAATTTCCAGATGGAGGGAATAGGGTATTAATACATCTGACAATAATTTAAACGTGGGAATTTATCCTCTAAAAAAGGAAATATTGAATGACGTGATCGTAAATTATAAGATTTTACGATTTCTTCTTCCTCTAAAGAAGATACTAATTGTAGGAAAAATGGAATTTCCACAATGACTGCGAACCCTTCTTATAACATTTGAGAATACAAATTTTTGTTGTATCCTAAAAATGGATTTTTGATAAGACAAGATAATAACTAAAATAATGCAAAAGTCTATTCTGATACATATCTTTCACATCGAAAGATGAGTAAGTCCATTTATTTAATTCGATATTTCCTCATTCCTTTTATATATATACTCACGTAGATATAACTTAATATAATTATATATGAATTAGTATAATTATAAGATACCTTTTATAACAATCAATAAATAACAGGTAAAAATATTCATATAACAATAAATATCAGGTACAAATATTACCATTCTGTAACAACTCTCACCACCTTACCCTCTATTTTTGTGCCTTTAGTGGGCCTAGTATTTCCGGCCATTGCAATGGCTTCTTTATTTCTTCATGTTCAAAAAAACAAGATTTTTAAATATACTAGTGCCGTCTATTTTTTTTTTTTTTTTCAAAACTTAGATTTTTACAATAAAACAGCTATCTATTTAGTAGACTAGATTCTAACATGTGGCTTACTCCAAACATAAGCGATTATACATGCGTAAACATGGTATCTAAGGAAATAAACTATAAGTATTTCAAAATTGAAAATATATAACAGAACGGGCGACGAATGTTTGAGATATAAAATCAATATATCTATATGGATGTAGGTATCTATAGGGAATCATATAAAGGTGATGTGATGTTATTATTTTAGATATCGAATTACTTAGATCTAAAGTAAAGGTTCACATCAATATAGTGCTCGTTGATTAGAGTTACTTCGGAAACAAAAAAAAGTAAAATAGATTTTGCTATTCTATCAATTCCAATAAAATGCAACGAAATCTAGTATGAATTGGCAATCAGAACGTATATGGATAGAATTTATAAGAGGATCTCGAAAAATCAACAATTTTTGCTGAGCTTTTATCCTTTTTTTAGGTTCATTAGGGTTTTTATTAGTTTGAACTTCCAGATATCTTGGTAGGGATTTGATATCTTTATTTCCGTCTCAGCAAATAATTTTTTTTTGACAGGGGATCGTAATGTCTTTCTATGGGATTGTCGGGAGCTAATAAAGAGACCATTTAATTTACCTATGCCTGTTTGAATAGCCTCAATTAATCCTGTCTTTCTTTTATAAGAATCAAGACGATCTTTATAAGGTTCCTCCTCCGAATGAAATTCATTGGGATCCAAAGAAACCATGTCCTCATCCATAAGGTCCCAAGTACCTAGATCAATCAAAAGTTCGATTCTATCTGAAGTACTCATTTCGAATGGTATCCACATTGTTCACAAATATTCAGTTTTGATTTCAAAATTTTCTTATAATTTAATCCATAAAAATTTTCGCATGAACCCACAAATGCTATTTTTTAGTTACATTTAGATCATTAGAACTTTTTGTTCTAGTTAAATCACTTCCATTCGTGCTAGTTCTTATACTGGAACTCTCTCTTTCACTACTATTTCTACCTTCATCACAAATATAACTATAAATGTAACTGTCCCTGTAATTGTGATTACCACTTAAAATGTAACTATCAATATAGATTTGAGCCCGAAGATAACTGTCAATGCAACTATTAATATGATTATTCCAACTATATTTAGTATCATACAGGTAACGATCATCGTGGGAATCAGCACTCTTAGATACATTATTTTGATAAGTAGAGTTCCAAAAACTATAAAAAGAATTTTCTAGTTCACTTACAAAAGAAGGATCATTGTCAATCTCAAAAAT
Source organism: Benincasa hispida (assembly GCF_009727055.1). NCBI lineage: Eukaryota > Viridiplantae > Streptophyta > Magnoliopsida > Cucurbitales > Cucurbitaceae > Benincasa > Benincasa hispida. Next base: position 5,610,817 of record NC_052349.1, on the reverse strand, counting down.
TTGATTTTCAATATCCAAATATATAGAATAACTGCTGCTATTACTATCCCTAACTAAAAAAGGGTCATCACATATGAAATTCTGAATGCCAACTAAATCATCAACAATACTATAACTAGATTGTAACTATCACTATGACTAGGGATGTTTTTATTCATATTATTTATACTTGATCCTTCACTTTCAATAGGACCAAGACTATTGATTGATTTACTTAGCCTACACTTGTATTCTAACTCCCCGTTAGACAACATCGAATTTAACCATCTTTTTTCCATAGAGCTTTTTTGCCCCTATTTACATGGAAATACAATAGATGAATAGTCATTCGATAAAAAAGAAATTTGAATATCTCATTTCCTATCAGAATAGGATCTAAATCCAATCACTAGGATTATTAACTACTAAAGAGTCGGTCTTAAAAAAAGGGTTCCGTTATATGTTATATATAGTGAAGTGATACTTAGCGTTCTCGTAAAAGAGAAACTCGCAACAAGACTCAATGAGATATCATTTTATTTATTAGTTGACTGGACTTAAAGAATTCTCTTTAAGTTGCCTACATACCTTTAAAAAATATATATATGATTTATATCCTAGTTCTATAATTTTTGTTTTATTTAATTTTGTATTTGGATCGATATAGTTCTTACCAATATTTACTCTTGAACCGTTCCAAGAAGATTATGTATTCTTTGCATGTTAAAGGTAACTTTTGTTACTAGAGAAGGTAGAACTAGTCAATGAACAACATTCTTACATGTGTTCGTTGCTATTTCCACTCTATTTCAAACCCCAGTTGAAATTGATAAAAAGATTAGCAAATTTCCAACAATTTAGGAGAGGACCATTAAACAAAGGGACAATTTTCAAGATAAAAGGGCTAGAGAAATGGCAAGCAACAGTTGACCTTATGTAGATAATCTCTTGGAATGTTAGAAGCCAAAGGGCTAACCCAAAAACAAACCTCTTTTGGTAAACAAGGGATAGAAGATGTGCTGTGATTTTGTATATGGTAACGTCAATGGGACCAAACAGTTGACCTTATGGAGATAATCTCTTGGAATGTTAGAAGCCAAAGGGCTAACCCAAAAACAAACCTCTCGTTAAGGATCTTTTTACTAGAGACAATCCTAGTATTGCCATTCTGCAAGAAACTCGACTTGATAGACAAACAAAAGATTTCAAGTCCGTGTACAGCTTCGTAAATGTGGGTTGGCTAACTCTTGGTGTTGTGGATCTATGGGAGAAGAACGATATCACTGTATAGTAGGTTTCTTCTCTTAAAAGAGTTGCAGGTTGAATTTCTAAAACAACTCCATTGATGGAAGAAAGAATCTTTGAAGGGAATTTTATGATCTTGCAGGTTTCTAACAAGGCATTTGGCGTGTGGTTGGACTCTCTTTAAATGCCTATGTCTCATCATGGCTTAATTGTGTTATCTGTGGAAGAGTTTAAATGGAGACCTGACCCTTTTGATTTTAGAATATTTGATTGGAGGCTCCAAATTTCAGAGCTAGTGGAGAAATGGTTTGTAAATCAAGCCTCGTGATGGATTGGCTATTGATTCATGGAAAAACTTGAAGGGTTGTAGGCTAGTTGTCTGGTGACATGAAACAAAGAAGCATTCTACGATGTGATAGAGAAAATGTAGGAGATAATTAATAGCAAACAAATGTTGAGTAAAAAATGTAAGGTTAAATGACTTAAGGGGATAGATGAAAATACCTTTTTCCTTGGGCAGATGAGCCTTAAATAGGTATACTAATAACAATACTCATTAATTACTTAGTTTGGAAATACAAACAACTTAGTTATTAATATAACCAAATTTTATAAATTTCGTGACTTAGAGCAATATCCGTCGATTCATTTGTGTAAAAGTTCTGACCTTTGTAATAAAATTCTCTCCTTCCCCTTTAAACTCAGCTGCAGTGAGCTGCACCTCAACTAATCCAGAAAGGGAGAAACCAAAGGTTTGTTTGAGAAGAATTCCTCCAAATTCTCGACAGCCAACTTAGTCAATCCCACTATAGATTCGGTTGTTGTAACAGCAACATGCGGCGACAACACAACATTATCAAGATTAAACAACTGTTTAGGAATTTCAGGTTCATCCTCAAAAACATCCAGCCCAGCCCCTCTAATCTCCCCTTGAATCAAACATTCAATCATCGCCTTCTCGTCGATGATCGCCCCTCGACCAACGTTGATTATCACTCCATCTTTTCCCAATGCAACCATCACCTCCCTGTTGATTAAATGGTGGGTCTCTTCTGTTAGCCCACAACAAATGATAAGGGCTTCACAGTTGGTTGCAAGTTCATGTACATTGGAATAGTGGGAGTATAGAACTAATGGGTTTTTGGTCCTTGAGTTATACGAGATTCTGCACCCAAAACCCACTAGCCTTTTGGCAACTTCAGAGCCTATTTTCCCCAATCCAACAATCCCAATTCGCTTGCCGCTCAACTGTCAAAATTTTTCAACCTTGAAATTCATAAAAGATCTAAAACATCCAAATTGAACTACACCTCTTCCAAGAGAGATTAAGAACATGTTTGAGGATGATGAACTCAGTGATATTCAAAATCACTTCAAAACATGACTTATACTCCATCAATTAAATCCTTGTTTCGAGATGATTTTAAACCTGAGATTTGTCACTTCTCAAACATTGCCCTAACCCTAAACAGAAATTTGCAATTAAATGAAAACCAGAGTGGACCTTTAATCCGAGAGGAAAATCCCCTAGTGTAGGCCAAAGCCTTTGCCTCACGAACCGATCTCCGGCCGAAACATTCCTAAGAACGTCGATTAGTAATCCCACAGCCATGTCGGCGACATCTTGAGAGAACAAGTTCCCTGCGTAGGCAATGGCTACACCACGCCGTCGTAGGTCCGCCACGTGCAAGTGATCGACACCGGCGCTGGTAGTGACGACGAGCTTGAGGGAGGGGAGGCAGTCAAGAATGGCGGAGGAGACTGAGAGACGGTGACCTGGAATGACAAGACAAGCTCGGGTGGATTGTGCATTAGAGATGAGGAATTGGAGTAGTGGGAGTTTGGAATCCCACGGTTTGAGGAAATGGAATCTGTTTGGGAATTGAGATTCCAGAGAACTGAATACCGTAGGGGCACTTAGAACCAAAACTTGAGGAAGCTCGTCGGATTGGCTTTCCACTGCCATTCTAATTTCTGCTTGCTTGTAAAAATAAGCTGATTGAAGAATGAGAGCCGAGAGGGCTAAGACAACACAAGTTTCTTCGTGAAAATTTAAATGGATGTTTCTTGGAATACGTGAAAGATTATGACAATGATTTTTGCCTTTTCGGGATTTCCACCTGCATATAATTGGTCCAAAAAAAAGGGATCAATCCAATCAAGCCGCAAGTTAGGTTATAACTTATTTTAGTTGATTGTGTTCAAATAAATAAAAATTGTATGAATTGGATTTGTTCATGGATTCACCTAATATAACTCAAACCAACTTGAACCAAAATTTATTATTAATTTTAAAATATTTGTTTTGTTACTTATAAAACAATTATTTATACATATATTGATTTTAATTTTATTTAGTTCTAATATTTTTTGAATAATTTATTCTTTAACAATTCTTAAAAGTAGTTTTTTTGCACTTTAGAAAGAAAATTTTCATTATATAAATTGAAATTGAGTTGTTAATCTTAATTCAATATATGAAATAGTTAAATTAGATTTTTACATATTTACGTTTGGCTTCTTTTTAGAACAAAATTTTAAATAAATGATCCGATTAACCCAAACCAACCCAACTCAAATATTTCATAGTTGGATTGGGTGGATTCATTTTTTAATAAGGGTTATCTGGGTTAAAGAAATTTACAACCCGAACAATTGGGTTGGGTTTAAAAAGTCTTTCAACTCAACCTAACTCAACCCATGAACACCCCTTCATATAACTCGTAATCGACCCTAATTAAAATTAAAATTGAAAATTAAGACCGTTAGTAATCATTCCCTTTTTTATTTGAAAACTAAACTTATTTTCTCATCGTTTTTAACTATTTGTATCTTTATTAAGTCTAAGGTTGAATTCTTGCCCAAATTTTAAAAACAATTTTTTTTTAATAATTTTTTTAAGTCTCGTTTGATAATCATTTGATTTTTTTTGTTTTTTGTTTTTAATTTTTGAAAATTAAGCCTACAAACACCTCTATCATCTCTAAATTTCTTATTTTGTAAATCTAGGGGCAGTTTGGAGGAAGGTTGGCAATGGGGTCGGGATGGGGGAGCATTCCTTGTCCCCATCCCCGATGGGGGAATTTACCCTCATCCCCGCCTTCAGCAAGGATTTCCATTCGAGGATACGGGTCCCCATGGGGACCCATCATGTCCCTTTTTGTTTCTCCATATGGACCTTTTTTTAATTTTTTTCCCCCTAAAATTCCCTTTGGTTTGGGCTTGGACACTTTAGTTGGGCTTAGATTGGGCTAAATTAAAAACTAGGCTAAATATAAAATGTTAAACACCTAATATATATATATATATTTAAAAATCTAATCAGGGTAGGGGTCAAGGTTGAGGCGGTGATACCCTCCCCGTCTCCTAATGCGGATCCTAAAAAGATCCCCAGTTTGAACCTCATCCCCGATCAAACTGGGGATTGCCCACCCCGATCAAGACGGGGCCTCACGGAAAACTTTGTCAACCCTACCTGAAATATAATAAGGATTACTGGAGATCAAATGATTGTTGAAATATGTGATATATCAAGGACAAAATGGAAATGGGATCGTGAAGTGTAAAAACGGTGGGAAAGAGGGTTGGGTTGATAATTGTGGGAAGAGTCAAAACGCTCAATCGAAACATAGGTCCTTTTTTATTACATTCCGTTTCAAACTCATTCATTTTCAGCAAAACAAACAGACCTCTACTTCCTACCAATATTTTCAAACCCCAAGCCAAATTTTGAAAACTAAAAATAAAAATAAAAAAAATAAAAACAACTACATTTTAAAATTTTATTTTTTAAAAAAATTTAACTCTTGCAATTAAGAAATATGTAAATCATTATAAAAAAAAAAAAAAAAAAAAAAAAAAAAAGATAGACTTAATATTCAAAAACCAAATACAAAAAACGAAATGGTTAACAAATGAGGCCTTAGTTTTCAAAAGTTGACTTGATTTTTCAAAATATTGGTAAAAAGTACATATCAAATCAAAACTTTAGAAGTGGAAGAAGTGTTAATTAGCTTAATTTTTAAAAACTAAAAATTAAAAATAAAGTGGTTACCAAAAAAGGCCTAAATAATTTAATGTATTTATTAAAAAATAAGTATATATTAATAATAACTATAGTTTATCATTTTTATATTAAATAGTTAATATAATACAAATATTAATTCTAATGAATCGGATAAATTTTATAAAGTCTAAATAATATTGATATTTGATAATTAATTAAAAATAAGCAATGATGATTAATAATATTATATTGATTAATTAATTAAGTTATATTTTTACTTCATATTCAAGATTTAAAAATATCAACAATATAAGAGTACAAAAAAACTCAAGTTGTATGGGTCTTAAAACTATATGATATCCTGCGTCAAAGTAAAGTTCTCGTTTGGATTTTTTCCTAAAAAAAAGAAAAAAAATACTTTTCTTTAGTTAGTGAGATTTGAAGAAATTATTTTTTAGTCCTTTAAATTATCAAAAATAGATTTTAAAGAGTGCCCATTAGAACAATAAGACAGATTTTAAAAAAATAGTAAAAAATGGTTGATTTTTTTTTTTTTAGTAACTCAAAACTGCAAATTAGTTTTTGAGGTCTAGTCAATTCTTAGCTTCTAGGAAATAGTTGAAGTTATTTTTAGTTATAGTCAAGTCTAAGTTCCTACTCGTGTGGAATTAGTGGGATTAGTTGCTAACATTGTGGATCTATTTTTAGATTCAAGAGATGTATTTATATGGAGTTTTCTAGAATGAAAATATACTTCCCATTTTTCTCATTTCCCTCCCATTAGTTAGAACACTATCAGAGCCCTCAATTCTTAAGGAATCTATGAGTGAGAGAATCAGTGAAATATCTCCAAGAGATAGCTATATGGAGGGTTGTGATTATTGGGAAGCAATTGAGAAAGACTAGGAGATTGTTCCACTTCCTGATAACCCAACAATACATCAGATCAAGACTCACAAGGAGAGGGTCACCAGGAAGGCAAAAGCTCGAGCTTACCTATATGCAGCTGTGTCTCCCGCGATATTCAACAGAATTATGGCCTTGAAGTCGGCAAAGGAGATTTGGGAGTTCCTCAAAAGTGAGTATGAAGGTGATGAGAGGATTAAAGGCATGAAAGTGTTGAACTTGGTGCGAGAATTCGAGAGAATGCAAATGAAGGATTCTTAGTCCATTAAAGAGTACTCAGATAAGTTGATTGGGATTGCTAACAAGGCAAGAGCATTAGGAATCAATTTATCTGACAATAGCTTGGTTCAGAAGATTCTAGTTTCAGTACATGAGAGATATGAAGCAACCATTACTTCCTTAGAAAATACTAAAGACCTTTCAGAACTCAAGGTGATAGAAGTGGTTAGTGCTTTGCAAGTACAAGAGCAGAGGATCTTGATGAGACAAGAAGGAAGCATTGAGGGGGCATTAAAAGCTAAAGTGCAGCAGGGAGAAGGTGGAAAAGAGAAGAAGGGAAGTGGCAGTAGTAACTCGGAGTCTGCTGCAAAGGATGCTGGTAGTACATGCAAGCACTGTGGGAAACAGAATCATCCACATTTCAGATGATGGAGAAGACCAGATGTGAAGTGTAGAAGATGTCATTTATTGGGACACATTGAACGATTCTATAAGGAAGCAAAACTTAACAGCAAGGAGGAGCACATGTTGTAGTACAGCAAAAAGAAGATCAACTCTTTATGGCTACTTATTTCTCATCAATCACTCAATGTGATGTTGGTTGGTTGATAGTGGGTGTACCAATCACATGACAAGTGACAAAGAGTTGTTCAAGGACCTTGACAAGTCATTCAAGTCAAGGGTGAAGATAGGAAACGATGAGTATCTAGAAGTAAAGGAGAATGGAACAGTGACAATAGGGAGTTGTGTTGGAACCAAATTGATTACTGAAGTGTTGTTTGTACCTGAAATTGATCAAAACTTGTTAAGCGTTGGTCAATTAGTAGAGAAGGGATTCAAAGTGTCTTTTGAAGAAGGAAAATGCCTCATTTATGATTCTAATGGGAATGAGTTGTTCAAAATAAAGATGCATCACAAGAGCTTCTTGTTGGATCCACTCGAGAAGGAGTAGATAGCTTTCAAGTGTCAAGTAAATGACACTGAGTTATGGCACAAGAGGTTGGGGCATTTTCATCAAAAAGGGTATGCACCTGTCTCTTATACACATCTAGATGTGTATAAGAGACAGAGTCTAGGGAATTGATTTTTCTGAGACTTTTGCTCCAGTTGCAAGAATGGACACAATCAGGTTACTACTAGTTGTGTCAGTCCAGCATGGATGGAAGGTGTATCAGCTATATGTGAAATCAGCATTCCTAAATGGAGTGTTAGAAGAAGAGATCTATGTTGAGCAACCAGACGAATTCATCATACTAGACAAAAGCAAGAGGTTTATTTGTTGAAGAAAGCTCTCTATGGTTGAAGCAAGCTCCTAGGGCATGGTACAGCAAAATAGACATGAATTTTGTGTGAGTCGTTTTCAAGCTCTTAGGAACAAATTAGGTGTTTGCAGTATTTGAGTTAGGAGGAGAATGTTAGTAACTCAAAACTGCAAATTAATTTTTGAGTTGGTCTAGTCAATTCCTAGCTTCTAGGAAATAGTTTTGAAGTTATTTTTAGTTGTAGTCAAGTCTAAGTTTCTATTCTTGTGGAGTTATTGTGGAATCTATTTTTAGATTCAAGATATGTATTTATATGAAATTTTATAGAATGAAAAATATACTTCCCATTTTTTTCATTTCCCTCTCATTAGTTAGAACAATTTGAAACGAAAATAAGGGGTTTTTCCCCCTTTTTGTCCTTTACTGGAATTCGTTGTTTGAAGAAACACACTCACTTTGAAAACCACGCTGCACTATAAAAACTCACGCAATTACTTGCTTTATATATGATATTTGTGGTCCTTGTTTGATTTAACATTGCTCGTAACACTGTTGGGAAATCAGTGTTTTTAATTCCCCACATAGGTTCAAATCCGACCCAATGCATTTTTTTTCTTCTTTTTATTTGTTTTTATTTCAATCTTAAATATACTTCTACCATTTTGCTTGTAAAAAAAAATATAATTAGTTCACAATTTTATTTTATCTCAATATTAAATATTAATCTTTCTATTATTATATATAGATAGTTAAACTATCTATTATAATTTAAATAATAAACTAAAATTTAATTAACTTTTCGTTCTTTACCAAAACTGTTTCTTTTCATTTTACTAATGTGACAAATAAAAAAAATTATAATTAATATATTCAGAAACTTTATAATTTTCTTTATAGTAAAAAAAAATAAAACTTTATTTTAAAAACTAATGGTATAAAAAAATGTATAATTAGTAGATCAAGTATCTCTAAATTAATAAATAATGATTCAAATATTAAGATAATAACCATTTTAGTTTTAATTTTTATAAAATATTTTATAGTTTGAGAATTTTTATTTATAAAACAATGGTATGTTAATTGCACTTTTAGTTTATTTGAATGGTGTATTATTTAGATAGATAGTTAACTTATAATTTAAATAATAAATTAAATAAAGTTACACTTTAAAATGATTGATATTTTAATATTTAATTTGTAATTTAACTATCAATTCAAAATTTGGCTTTTTAATCAATAGCCTATACTTTATATATGTTTCGGAGTTTTGAAGAATGAGTGTATTTAGTCTTCATATTTTAAATTTGTCAATTTAGCATATAGTCAACTTTTTGTTTAATGACTAAATTGGCTAATTTAAAATATGAGAAGCTAAAGTACCTAATCTTCAAAATTCAGGAACCAAAAAGCTAGATCCCCTGGAGCATAAAAGAATTAAATAATTTTCAAATTTCTGTTTAATATTTAAATTTACTATTATAAAAAAGTTATTTTAGTTATTATAATATTAAATAAAAATGATGAACTAATCATAGGTTTTTTCTTCAAAATTATAGAATTATTAATACTTAACATTAAATTTTCAAAAAAGAGAGAGAGAAAGAAACATATTGTGGATAAGACTTGAACCCATGTTCCAAGTTGACAATATTGTTACAATGTCTACATTTATATATAAATAAAAACACATAAATTGTTTGTGTCTCTATGTAACGATCCTAGTTTCCTACTACATTCTAGGACGTTACTTCATGCATGCATAAGCTTAATCGTACAATTTCTTTTAAATCATCAAATTAAAGAGCCAAGATTTTATTTAATAATGCTCGAACGAGCAAAGATGTGAAAACATAATTAAATAATAATAAATAAACTAAAGCAAAATAAAATAAAATAATTTACTATTAGGGGTACCCCTAAACCTTACTAAAAATAAATGAATGAAATTAAATAGTCAAATAATAAAATTGATATATTTTGCATAAAAGTGAAAAACGCCTAACTCCTAAACCAAATTTCAAAACATAATATTATATGCAGAAGCAGTGAATCGTCCTAATGGCCAGGTCACGGATCTCTCTTGTCATGCATTGTCATTACTCTTACACAAAATGCACAAGGGCATCATAAACATAGGCATAGGCATAAGGGGCGAACTCGAAGGCACGCTTTCATAAGTAGTGACACAAAGGTCAAAAAGGACACCGTACATAAGCATAGGATGTGGGCCTGAAGGCTCACACATGCGATGTGCATAGCCCAATGGTACACTCACAGTCACTAAAATCTCATATGGGCATAAGCTTACAAACATCCAATACATAATCAAACGTAAGCATGCAATACATAATCAAACGTAAGCATGCAATCAAGGTCACAGTCTACTCATAACTCATACATCAGTACTCAGACATTAGGCCTTAACATATTATATTCATGCTTCAACATTAGCCCACTATCCCCAGTTTACCCATGCACCTTATCACACTTTATCACAGTATGAATACTTCAAATTCAACACAAAAAAGCCATAACAGATTTCATCACTTCAAATTCGACACAGCAAATTCAGCATAAAAACCCATAACAGATTTCATCACAGTTTCGCATATGACATAAAAATTTCTCAGCAGGCCTAACAACATGCTAGGGCAACCAGCAGTAAACCACTTACCTCAGGATAACGCATTGTCCCAAAACGAGACCTTACTCCGCTCGAGAACTTCCTTCATCGCCGCACGTTCCTGTAACCAATCACAAATTAGGCCCAAGAATCTCAAAAGACAATGGGCTGCCAAAAGGGAACCGACATTTACCCCGAACAGAAGAATCGGCGACAACCAAACTACTCTGGTGTGCAATCGAACAAGGTGAGCGATCTAACACGCATTGGGCTTCAACTAACGACGGAACACTGACGTGCGGTGGACGAACAGAGGCGGAAAGGAAGCTCTACGCGGCTGGAACGACGGAGAGGCTCGCAACTTCACGCTCGGTGGCTTTGGACTCGGTCGACGGCGAATACGAGGGCCTCGCGAATTCTGGCTTCAAAGGCTTCGTCTGCATCGGTCGAGCGGCGGCACGAAGAAGAAGCACGATCGGCGACGGAAGGCGGAAGGCGAACTCGCGCGGTTGATGGCGGAGATTGGCGAGGAGGCGCGCGGAGACCGACGGCGGAGATCAGCGACTGTAGAAAATAAAAAGAGGGGGCGACTGGAGGAGGAAGAAGAAGAAAAAAAAGAAAAAAATTTCTCTCTTTTTTTTTCTTTTTACACGCATCCCAATGCCACCTTTAAAACCCTAATTCCTTTTTCCCAAAANCAGAGATGCACAGTGAAGGGGGGCGTGCGACTAGAGGAGGAAGAAGAAAAAAAAAGAAAAAAAATCCCTTTTTTTTCTTTACACGCAGCCCGAGGTCCCCACCCTTTATAACCCCTGTCTCTTATACACATCTAGATGTGTATAAGAGACAGACCCTGTTGTGTATCAATAATCCGCTGCCTCAAGGTTGGTTGCACTGTCAACTGGGCTAGCTGCGAAGTGACTTCCCCCACTGCCACCGCAATCTCTGCTCGTTCCAGATCTTTACACAACTGAACTTGCTTAATGATCAAGGCGGCCGAACGAGCTACCTTACGATTAAGGGCATCGGCTACCACATTCGCCTTACCTGGGTGGTAGAGGATTTGGTAGTTATAATCCTTTACTAACTCGAGCCACCTACACTGCCTCATGTTTAACTCTTTCTAGGTGAAGAAGTATTTCAGACTCTTGTGGTCGGTGAACACTTGGATCTTTTTCCCATACAAGTAGTGTCTCTAGATCTTCAAGGCAAACACTACCGCTGTCAATTCCAAGTCGTGGGTAGGATAGTTACGCTCATGATTCTTCAACTGGCGGGAGGTATAGGCGACCACGCTACCATATTGCATAAGCACACAACCCAAACCCTTCTTAGAAGCATCACTATAGATCACAAAGTTCCCCGAGCCGTCTGGTACGGTGAGAACCGGGGCTGAAACCAACCTCTGCTTGAGGTCCTAAAAATTGTCCTCACACATTTTGCTCCAAACAAACGAAGCTCCCTTCCTGGTTAGCTGGGTCAACGGCATGGCCATGCTGGAGAAATTCTCTACAAACCTACGATAGTATCCAGCCAAACCCAGGAAACTACACACCTCACTGACCGTCGTAGGGCCTGTCTCTTATACACATCTAGATGTGTATAAGAGACAGCCTAACATCCGCGTAACTTTTCTGTCTAGTTTGTGCTGCTAGCATTCTAGCCCTGATTTTCTGCATGGCTTCATTCGTCAACTCCACTAACTCAGTCCCCATCAGTTTCCTCTCTCCAATCTCACCCCAGCAAATAGAAGACTTGCAACCTCTTCCATAAAAAGCTTCAAACGGCGACATGCCAATGGTAGCTTGATAGCTATTATTATAAGCAAACTCTACCAAATGTAAATGGGAGTCCCAACCCCTTGAGAATTCCAACGCACAAGCGCGCAACAAGTCCTCCAATGTCTTATTTAAACGTTCTGTTTGCCCATTATTTTGGGGGTGAAACGTTGTACTGAAGTTCAACCGTGACCCTAAAGTTGCCTGGAGGCTCTTCCAAAAACTGGAAGTGAAACGAGGGTCCCTGTCGGACATAATTGACACTGGCACACCATGCAACCTTACTATCTCCTTCATGTACAACTAAACCCACTTACTCACCGTGTACGTGGGCTTTCCTGGAATAAAATGTGCCACCTTGGTGAGTCTGTCTATCACAACCCAAATCACCGAGAAACCCTTCGTTGTCCTTAAGGGGGCATGGTGGCCGAGCAGATCGCCCAACACGTACAGTCACAGCAGGCATCATCCTGTCAGTCTTGTTACCACTAGCTCAGAATCAGGATAGGACCCCGAGTCGGACTGTGGTAGGCCCTTAGTTGGAAGCTGGATATCTGCAAGATTTCAAGAAGTATGATCCCCCGACGTTTAAGGATCCTTAAAAGACCCCACAAATGCAGAATTGTGGTTGTCCACCATTGAGGGGATCTTCAGTACATGAGGTGTCCAGAGGAGCAGAAGTTGCAGTGTGCCACTTTCGTTCTCATCGACAATGCCAAGCGCTGGTGGCGCCGACTGAGAGAATGATAGAAATCGGTGGAGGCCAAGCCATGTGGGATCAGTTCAAGGAGTGGTTTTATAAGAAGTACTTCTCTGCTCATGTGAGGTCAACAAGTAGGCTAAGTTCATGAACTTGAAAGTAGGGATGACAGTGGAAAGTATGAAGAGAAGTTTGACAATTGTCTTGTTTTGCCTTTGACCTGTTGTCTACCAAGGCAAAGAGGGTTGAAAGGTTTGTGCAAGGACTCCGAGACGGGGTGCGAGGCATCATGCAAGCCCTGGAGCCTCCACCTATGCTAGCCTTCCGAGCGGTAGCACGCTTGGGTTGTCCTTCAGGGATAGGGTTCTTGAAGTCCTTGACGAAGGAACCGGCCCCCGGCTAAGAAGAAGAAGGTTGAGCAGAAAGCTCCGTGACCTCCACAAATGGTCCGGAGTACAAGCAGGTCAGTAGGGCATGCTTAACAATAGACTACGACTCATGAGGGGTTTGGAGGGAAAGGCCGGTATGCAAGTCTTGTTGGGAAGCATCATTGGGGACGTTGTCTGATTGGCATAGGGACATGCTTCAAATGTAAGCAGATAGGGCATACAGTAGACCAATGACCTAGTAGTGGTTTCGGAAGTGCGGGAGGTCAGCCCCCGAGTTTGCATCAGGGTAGTTCAAATCAACAGCAGCAGCAGGGTCGGGTCTATGCCACCAATCGTCGGGAAGCTAAGCACTCGGGAACAGTGGTGACAGGTACGCTCCCAATCTTGGGCACTATGCCTTGACATTGTTTGACTCTGGCTCGTCCACTCTTTCATTTCTTCGTTGTTCGTAAAGCATGCCATGTTAGTTTTGGAGCCTTTGGGCTATGTTTTTGTTAGTGTCTACAACATCGGGAGAAATTATGATAGCTAGTGAAAAGATAAAAGCATGTTAGTTAAAAATAGCAAACTGCACCCTTGATGTGACTCTGATAGTATTAGACATGCATGATTCGATGTAATTCTGGACATGGATTGGTTGGCTGCCAACCATGCTAGTATAGACTGTTCTCGTAAGGAGGTGAATTTTAACCCTCCCCCCCTAGAGAAAGCCAGCTTTAAGTTTAAAGGGCCGAGACAGTAGTTTTGCCCAAGGAGATTTCAGTAGTTAGGCCAAGAGATTGATTAGCTAAGGTGTCTGGAGTATCTTGGCTAGCGTTAGTTGACACAAGGGAAACCGAGGTTGCACTAACTCTGAACCAGTTGTGAAGATTATCCCGATGTATTTCCCAGAAGAACTTCCAGGATTGCCTCCACCAAGGGAGATTGATTTTACAATTGAACTGGAAGCTGACACTATTCCTATATCCAAATCTCCGTACAGAATGGCTCCGGAAAAATTGAAAGATTGGAGGTTCAATTGCAGGAACTGCTTGATAAGGGTTATTCGACCCAGTGTTTCTCCGTGGGGTGCACCAGTATTGTTTGTGAAGAAAAGGATGGATCGTTACGTTTATGCATAGACTATAGGGAGTTGAATAAGGTGACCATTAAGAAATAAGTACCCGCTTCCTAGAATCGATGACCTGTTTGACCAGCTTATAGGGTGCTAACGTATTTTCCAAGATTGACCTGGTCAGGTTACCATTAGCTGAGGATCAGGGATAGTGATATTTCGAAGACTGGCATTCCGATCCAGATATGGGCATTACGAGTTCATTGTAATGTCTTTTGATCTGACCAATGCTCTAGCGATATTCTGGATTTGATGAACTGGTGTTTAAGGACTTCCTAGACGCCTTTGTAATCGTTTTTATTGATGACATTTTGGTATACTCCAAGACAGAGGCGGAAGCATGAGGAACATCTTAGAAAGGTCCTAGGAACACTGAGGGAAAACAAACTGTATGCAAAGTTTTCTAAGTGCGAGTTTGGCTACGGAAGGTGTCCTTCCTTGGGCACGTGGTATCGAAGGACGAGGCTTCAAATGGATCTAGCTAAGATTGAAGTCATTACCAATTGCCCGTCCTACGACGGTCAGTGAGGTGTGGTTTCCTGGGTTTGGCTGGATACTATCGTAGGTTTGTAGAGAATTTCTCCAGCATGGCCATGCTGTTTGACCCAACTAACACAGGAAGGGAACTTCGTTGTTTGAGCAAAATGTGTGAGGACAATTTTTAGGACCTCAGCAGAGGTTGGTTTCAGCCCGGTTCTCACGTACCAGACGGCTCGGGGAACTTTGTGATCTATAGTGATGCTTTCTAAGAAGGGTTTGGGTTGTGTGCTTATGCAATATGGTAGCGTGGTCGCCTATACCTCCCGCCAGTTGAAGAATCATGAGCGTAACTATCCTACCCACGACTTGGAATTGACAGCGGTAGTTGTTTGCCTTGAAGATCTAGAGACACTACTTGTATGGGAAAAAGATCCAAGTGTTCACCGACCACAAGAGTCTGAAATACTTCTTCACCTAGAAAGAGTTAAACATGAGGCAGTGTAGGTGGCTCGAGTTAGTAAAGGATATAACTACCAAATCCTCTACCACCCAGGTAAGGCGAATGTGGTAGCCGATGCCCTTAATCGTAAGGTAGCTCGTTCGGCGCGCCTTGATCATTAAGCAAGTTCAGTTGTGTAAAAGATCTGGAACGAGCAGAGATTGCGGTGGCAGTGGGGGAAGTCACTTCGCAGCTAGCCCAGTTGACAGTGCAACCAACCTTGAGGCAGCGGATTATTGATACACAACAGGGTGATCCCGACCTGGTTCAGAGTGTCGTCAGGTAGGGTCAGGTCAGGCAAGTGAATTTTTGTGTCAGTGGACAAGGGTCTTTTGTATCAGGGATGGTTGTACGTCCCAACAGATGATGGCTTGAAAGGGGACTGTTGGGCGAAGCTCATAACTCTCCATTCTCGATGCACCCAGGTAGAACCAAAATGTACCAAGATGTGAAACGGTATTGCTGGTGGCCCAATATGAAAAGGGAGATAGCTGAATATGTCAGTAGATATTTTAGTCTATCAGCAGTGAAGGCCCCGAGGCAGAAGATAGCAGGCTTGCTACAACCATTGGATGTGCAAGAGTGGAAATGGGAGAGCGTGGCTATGGATTTTATTGAGGATGCCCAGGACAACGAAGGGTTTCTCGGTGATTTGGGTTTGTGATAGACAGACTCACCAAGGTGGCACATTTTTATTCCAGGAAAAGCCCACGTTCACGGTGAGTAAGTGGTG
>NC_052349.1:5572204-5594859 GCF_009727055.1 Benincasa hispida | reverse complement strand
TAAATAGCCAGGCGCCTATACCCGCCAGTTGAGAATCATGAGCGTAACTATCCTACCCACGACTTGGAATTGACAGCGGTAGTTTTGCCTTGAAGATCTAGAGACACTACTTGTATGGGAAAAAGATCCAAGTGTTTCACCGACCACAAGATCTGAAATACTTCTTCACCTAGAAAGAGTTAAACATGAGGCAGTTAGGTGGCTCGATAGTAAAGGATATAAACTACCAAATCCTCTACCACCCAGGTAAGGCGAATGTGGTAGCCGATGCCCTTAATCGTAAGGTAGCTCGTTCGGCCGCCCTTGATCATTAAGCAAGTTCAGTTGTGTAAAAGATCTGGAACGAGCAGAGATTCTGGTGGCAGTGGGGAAGTCACTTCGCAGCAGCCCAGTTGACAGTGCAACCAACCTTAGAGGCGGATTATTGATACACAACAGGGTGATCCCGACCTGGTTCAGAGTGTCGTCAGGTAGGGTCAGGTCAGGCAAGTGAATTTTTGTGTCAGTGGACAAGGGTCTTTTGTATCAGGGATGGTTGTACGTCCCAACAATGATGGCTTGAAGAGGGAACTGTTGGCGGAAGCTCATTACTCTCCATTCTCGATGCACCCAGTAGAACCAAAATGTACCAAGATGTGAAACGGTATTGCTGTGGCCCAATATGAAAAGGGAGAAGCTGAATATGTCAGTAGATATTTATGATCTATCAGCAGTGAAGGCCCCGAGGCAGAAGATAGCAGGCTTGCTACAACCATTGGATGTGCAAGAGTGGAAATGGGAGAGCGCGTGGCTATGGATTTTATTATGAGAATGCCCAGGCCCTTAGTTGTCCCACCGAGTATCTTCACAAACTTCTTCTACCTATCAATCAACGGATCCCCACCATGCCCTCTTACCAAGCACCTCTCCAACCGTCTGATCTTCTCTTGGTGTGGTCTCTCCACCGACGAATGAAGATTTTGTTTAAAGAATTTAGGGGAATATCTTTAGAAATTGAACCATCTGGGTTGAGATTGATGTCGAGACGCTCGAAGGGATCAATAATGGAGGTTGTTGCAGATGCAGAAAGGGATTCCGCCATTGGAGATGGAGAAGAAGGTGAATGATCGACCACTTATATTTTGTTAAAAAAATAATTTTTTCTTGATTTGTTTTTTCTCGATGAAATCTCGGACATTATTAACATCCGATTTTACTAATTTTTCCAAATATTATATAATATTTCCAATCTATTAATGTCCAAATATATAGAATTTTTTCAAATATTATATAATCTTTCCAATTCTATTAATGTCCAAATATATAGAATGTAGGTGTTAATTTTGTACTATATATTCTTTATAATTCCCTTTTTCTTTTTCTTTTCTTTTCTTTTTTTTTTTTTTTTTTTTTTTTGCCAAAATTTGATCTTTGACATTTGAAAAATTAGGTAAGATTTGATATAAATTTTAAAAACATTATGTAATATTTAGAGAACTTAATAATATAACCTCGGTGTTAACTGCCTCGGATTTCATCGAAAGCCAAAAGTCCAAAATTAGAAAGTGTTAATTTGTTTTATGTAAATATTGGCGATCTTGAACAAGATGGACCGAAACGAGTTTAAAAAAAATGCTAGTTTTGAAAAATGAAAACTAGATTGACTATTTTTGACAATTTCCCCATAAATGTCTTCGCCAGATGAGTTTTTTTTTTAAATAGGTTGCCTAATTTTAGATTGGGAAAGATTAGATGAGTTACTTGTCTTTTTTCTTAAGAAAAAATGTACGCATAGAAATAGATACGTCAAATCGCATGTCAGATACGTATCTGGAAAGTATCTGAAAGTACAAATACGTCAAATCGCGTGTTAGATACGTATCTGGGAAGTATCTGGAAGTATCGGTATCTGATATGTATCTGATACTGATTCTTTACCTCACATGAAGTATCTGTACTTCATAGGTTGAAAGGATATGGAATGAACGCTTATTTCATATTTAAAACAAGATCTTGTTATATTGTTGAACAAACTAAACTCTAGACAATGGCAACATAAGATGACAACAATCCCTACAAGAAATATAACTTTTATAGCTTAAAAAAGCTAAAATCCAAAGTAAAAAAGTGGCGTACAAATAAGTTGAATAAAATTTTTTGTTTGCCCACTTAAAATTTTTGAAGGATCCGTGCTATGCCCATCTCTTAGAACACTTTCAAGCTTCAACTCTCATCTCTCATATTTGCCTTCCCTATTTTCCTTTTCTCCTTACCACATCTCTCCCAGTCTTTTAAGCTTTTTATTTTCCTCTATATTTTGCTTCTCTCCTTACCACATCTTGCAGATTCTCACACAGAAACTTCAATGCTTCTTTCCGTCCAAACACTCGATGGTGTCATCTACCCTCCGTTCCCCCTCACGCTCAAAATTTTACCCGTCCTCAACTCCTCATAGCAGTTTGATTCGCATTACATCTCACTATGGTGGCATTTTGGAGGAGTCGTTCAATCTTTTAACATGTCTATAAGAAACCTTATTTTTCGATTTGACGACAAATTGGAGAAATCAAAAGAGCAAGTTGTTTTCCTTTCCTCTTATATCCTCTATTGTTCACTTTGTATATTTCTAAAGAAATATGTTGATGAAACATTGAGAAGATACCCACAATTTGAATAATAGTCACAAATAAAAAATTTAAAGCATTAATGTCAATCTAAGTATCTTGTTTATCTTTTCTTCACTCTTTCCCTAAATATTCTTCTCATTTTCTTCTTTGTTTACCTATGAAAAAAGAAGAAGAGAATGCACAAAAGAAGTGATGTAGACTAAATAGTAACCATCTTCACGAACTTGAGGTAACTTGTCTCATCAATACATCTCTACGTCTTTCCTCTTTATTTTTCTTAACCAAGTCTTAAACTTATCACATGAATTTTGAGTTTTTTATGTTTATTTTTTTCCTCTGTAATTCTGTGTTTTCCTAGTTAATGGTTTGTTCAAGCTAACAAATATTGCCCATTTATCTTTAATAGGTTGTATTTTTTGATATTGATTACTCAAAACAGTGATAGTTGTACCCAATAAAAGCATTGCCTAATGCTATTAAATTAAAGATGTTGGAGATGATGCCCTAAACTCTCATGTCATGTAGTTTGTAAACACAGTTTTGAACAAACGTTTGTGATGTATAATATATGATATTTTCTTCACTTTTGTCTATGAACATTGGATGTTTTATTTGCTTTACCACAAACCAATAAACTAAGATCCTTGGTTGTCGTTTGTAACTTAAGCATGTATTTGAAGACATATAAGTGGATCATGTCTTAAGTGATAATCAAAATGATCTGTAGTATATGGATATAGGAAGGAAAATTTATCCTGCTAACACTACGGATGTGGTCCACTTTGTAGAATAGTTACAGGTGTTGTGACTTGCTACAAATAGTCTGATCTTGATCATTCATGTGGAGACATGCGAGTGGAGGCGTCCTATACAAAGGAGTTTGTATAAGACCGGACCACGAAGCGTTATAGTCTCGTCATATAACGCTGTTCATGACAGAGACTTCACTTCACTAAAATGACCATAGGTAACATAACCTCAATCTTGAGTGAGTTGGGAACTCCTGCCTTGGAGGGCGGTCCTTTGATTTTCATGGATGTGAGTGGCCAGATCGCCAACTTAAACCTACCACTTTAGGGATTCATCTGAATTGAGAGTTGGGAACTCAACTACACAAGATGGAATTCACTCCTTCCCCGAAGCAGAGGTAAGTAGATAGATTACTCCCTTAAGGGCTGATTCCGGGACTTGAACGATGTGGCGCCACACACCTTCTCATGGCCTGAGAGATGTCCACACATAGTTGGACTATGTTGTATTGTTCATTAGAGGGATCGATGGTATTTAAGAAGTTAGATGTAACTATAGGGGCAAAACAGTAAATTGGCCCAGTTGTACTTACAAGCATCTGTGAAAGGTTATCATACTATTGATTAGTCATATCTGATGTACATAGAAATATATCTGTGGTGAGAACAGTGTAGTTATCGGTCTTTAGTGGAATGTCTGGCAGTTAACGGATGGCGGATCTTCTGGCTAAAGAGTTTAGTCAGCTATTCACGTACCGTTGGAGCTTCGAGCCATAGGTCCATAAGGTCCCCTTGGTAGCTCAATGGATTCAAGTTGAGAATCAGTTTTTGGGTCAGTTTGAAGTGTTCAAATTGACGAGAGGGAGTTCGATTATATATGATATGGTTGACTTTATGTATGAGATACATTATTTGGAGAAAATGATATAAATATGATTTATATCTAGTGGAGGAGAAAACGACTATGGTTAATGTATTGCATATGATGTGATATTAAACCATAGGTTAATGAATATAATATGATTATATTCATTATTTATTTTTGGACAATTATAGGATAATTGTGCCGACTTTTTCTCCATAACTGTATGATAGTGGGAGGTTACATTCAGTTTTCGTAACTGAAGGATAAAATGAAAATCGTTTTCATTTTGCAAAGAGATCAGACATTCGCTCACGTTTAGTGTATACTATCTATCGCATAGCAAATCGAGAGCTTACACGATAGCTCAACGTTTCTAAACTATCGTATACACGTTCGCGTTCTTCTAAATAATCACATAGGATTTGCTAAATGATCGTCTAGCTTTTTCCTAAACGATCGCGCGTCCGAGCGTTTACTAAACGATCGTCTATACGATCACGACTCTTTTACTAAACGATCGTGTACCTCTTCCTAAACAATCAAGCATCGTCTATACTATAGACCGGATATTCTCTCACTTGCTTGGTCGTGGTATATGATCTTCTCTTCCTCCTTCCCTCTACCAAATCCAACAGAGCCCACACCTCATGGATTCTCACACCGAGAATACCGAGGGTTCTAAGTGGTAATGTTCTCCCGCTGCTATGTTTGCATGGAGTCCGTTCATGGTAGACAACCATGATTTGGTGGACGATTTGCTTGGACGATCTCAGCGAGAGCGAAAGAAGTAGTCTGTGGTGAGAAGATTTTTTCTGTGAAGAAGGGTTCTTCAACTGGTACATATTTCATTCTCTTGTTGTTTAAGTTTCAAAGCATGCCTGTAAGTAGTTGTTATTGCATAACTAGTTTGGTAAATTGTAAATGGGTTAATTCTATCACAATGAGTTTGGAATGATTTCGCTTCTGCTCAGAGGTACTCTTTGATACGAGTTCCTTCAATTCGTATCAGAGCCAGGTTTTGATATTCCAAATTCATTGATGCAAAGAATGCCTTTTACTTTCTCGGTGGGTAAAAGCTTGTCTACTCTCTGTTTAAGCATTAAATAGTTTGTGGATGTGGGATTAATGGAGTTTTTTGGGATGAAGCCTCTGGTTATTTAAATTCTTTTACAATTGATGTTAATTGTAAGGGCCCCTGCGTTTTGGGCATATTAACTTACTATCGAGTCTGTAATTTCAAAGTGTTTGAATCTATGAGTCATTCATGAAGAAGTTTCAAGGCAAGAAGTTTTTGTTCTTCGAGGATGAAGACGACCAAGTGTTGGTCGGTCGTGTAAACGATGGGGTAAATGATCGTAGAGTATCAAATACTCGGGAGCAAGTTAACATGTGCACACTAGATGATCGTGTAGCTCAACAAGCTTCATCGCTTAGTTTCTGACTACACGATCACGAAATAAATTGTTTATTTATCACTTGTTAAGTGATCGTCTTGATGATCGTGCTTCACAGCTACGTCGTCGTTTAAACGATCGTATAGAATTCGCGTGTTTTGTCTTGTGCGCTAAACGATCGGGTACCTCATGCTTCATCACATATTATTGGTACTGGATTGTAGCTATACGATCGTATACCTGGCCGCATTTACTAAACGATGAGGAGCTTCGCCTGGGCAGTTCAAGACCCGGTTCACCTGTGAACCAGTTTGCTCGATGTATTATGTAATAGATAGAGTTTTTATTTTCGGTTTTGAGGTGGTTCATCCTGGTCCATTAATCTTTGTGAATGTACATAGGATGTATGTTTATTTATATGTCGTATGGTATGCCATATAGAAGAAATCTCACCTTAGATTATGCATTGATCATGCATCATCTCTTTATTATAAGTGTTATGATTTAAAAAAGCATGATTTAAATTACGTAAGAGTATGCTCATGAATCATATAATATAAGAGTTATATTTATGCATGCATAAAGCATAGACATGCATCACCTTTATATTGCAAGTGTTATAGTATAAGGGTGTATGGAAGCATGTTTGTTTGGTTCGTTACTTGTATATAAAAGTTATGTATAGTAATGAATGGATATTGCATGAAGCATGACATATAGGTTAAATTTATAAGTGTTATAAATACCTAGTTGTGTGGCAATGTGGTTTTAGTTGTTTCTTTTATAAAGGTTATAGGGAAATTAGAACTAAAATCTATAAGAAAGACATGCATGCGAACTTAGGTTTGAATCATGGTTTTAAAAGTGTTTTAAAACTTGGTGGAGATAGACCTAAGACCATGGTTCTAATGAGATTAGAAATCTAGCCTTTAATCTTTTAATCAGTTTATAGGATTAAATTGACTAATAAAAGGTTAAAGTGTAGCAAATCTATCTATAAGAAACATTTTGTCTAAGGCGGGTTCTGTCTAGGCTGGGGTATTTAAGGTGACGAAAACGAACACCCTTACCTGCGAACCTACCTGAAAAGGTGAATTAGATAGATTTGATGCATGCATGCAAATTTGAGGACAGTCCATTACAGAGTTTAATGTGACTACTTGAACTTGTTTAATTTCAAAGACAATAGTTGTTTTTTAGCAGATTAAACCGACTTAGATTAAAATCAGTAGTCAGATGGTCTAAGTTAATGAACCCCTAGGTAGAACATTTAGTGGGAGGTACTTGGGGTATCTGATACTTCATTTAAATCTCTTGTGTTTCTCTCTCTTTATTGTGCACACCGTGAGATCTATCCTTGGCCTTAAAGCATCCTGGGAGTGTCCCCCTAAAGGATGGTGTTTGGGTAGGTCAATATCAAGGTGGATAGAGAGAATGTTCATAGTAAGTGGGAGCGGGACGTGTGACAACATATCTCACGGACTCTCTCGTTAGGTTGGATAAAGTTTTTGTGCATCGCCTCAAGGCACCCTGGGAGTGTCCCCCTATAGAATGGCAATTTTACACGTTTCTTTATCTGATCTTCTGTATAGGATAAAGTTACTTAGTCTCTTGTCCTAATATACTTTTTCCCTATGGTGGGCGCATTAGGGCGGGACTCTGGGGCTGAAAACAAAGGGTTACACTTACACGAAATTGTTAAGGGTTAACAATTCTGTACCGAACGAATGGTGGTTGTTAGGTGCAGTTCCAAGAGTTGGTTCTGCCGAATGGTTGAAAATGTCTCATCCTAATGAAAGGTCATCTGATCACCCCACCGGTAACGTTTGTTCTGTCTCGTTGGGGCATCATTACGAAATAGAAGTCTTTTCACTTAGGGTACTTGGAAACTATTTTGCTAAAACTAAAATTGGTGTTACAATGTGGTTAAAGCATAGACTTATAAAAGTTTGTTCTACTTTCAGCAACGTTTTAAAATGGCTATAGCCACAATTTCTCTATTTAGCGTCGACAAACTAACTGGCGAGAATTACGCTAGTTGGAAACACATGATCACGACTATACTTATCATCGAGGATCTCATGTTTGTCCTCCTAACGCCACTCGAAATGTTTGGGTGGCTTATGAACGCTGGACACGGATAAACGAGAAGGCTCGAGATATCTTACCCAGCCTTAACAAAGCTTTGGCCAAGAAGCATGAGCCCATTGTCTCAGCGCATGAAATCATGGAGTCCCTGTGGAGGATGTTCTTATAACCATCTGGATAGCTCAAGCACAAGGCTCTTAAATGCATCTTCAACTTCAAAACAAGGAAGACACCTCTGTTCGTGAACATGTGCTTAATATGATGGTCCACTTCAATGTGGCAGAGATGAACGGGTCTAGGATCGATGAAGGCAGCCAGGTTCGTATAATCCGACATTCATTGCCGGATAGCTTCCTCCACTTTGTTAGCAATGTGATTCTTAACAAATTGGACTATACCTTTACCACTCTCCTCAACGAGTTGTAGACATTCCAATCCTTACTGAAAAGTAAGGAGAAGAATATTGGTGAGGCAAATGTTGCCTCATCATCAAAGAAGTTCTATCGAGGTTTGACCTTTGGGACTAAGTCTGTACCTTCTACTTCTAACACTATAAAGTGAAAGAAGAATAAGGGTGGTAAGGGGAAGGAGAAGGCGCCTGCTAACCAACCGCCTATCGCCCATCGAGGAAAGTGACCAGCGCCTGGAGACAAAGGAAAGTATTTCCATTGTAAACAGGATGGGCACTAAAAGAGGAATTTTCCTCACTAGAGCAAGGAGAAGAACAAGGCTAAGGCTAAGGCCAAGGCGAAACAAGGTAAATATGATTTACTAGTGTTAAAAACTTGTTTAGTGGAGAATGATGATTCTTCCTGAATTATTGATTCGAGCGCCACAAATCATATTTGTTCTTCTTTTCAAGGGATTAGATCTTGATGGCAGCTGGAGGCTGGTGAGATGAAAATGCGAGTAGGCACCAGACGCGTCATCTCAGTTGTGGCAGTGGGAGAGATCCAGTTGACTTTACAGAAGAAATTTTTTGTATTACATGATGTATTTGTAGTTCCTGAGTTGAAAAGGAACTTAATTTCTGTAAAGTGCTTGTTGCAATGTAAATATACTCTTGAATTTAATGTGAATAAAGTGTTTATTCATAAAGATGTAGTTGACATTTGTACAGCAAAACTGGAAAATAACTTGTATGTGCTAAGGTCGTTAGCATTGAGTTCCCTCTATAACATAGAGATGTTTAAAATTTTCGTAACTCAAAATAAACGTCAACGAGTTTCTCCAAAAAAAATTCCCAACTTTGGTACCTTCGATTAGGGCACATCAATCTCAATAGGATTGAAAGGTTGGTGAAGAATGGCCTTCTAAGTGAGTTAGAGGAAAATCTTGCCTTGAGGGTAATATGATTAAAAGGCCTTTTACTGGAAAAGGTTATCGAGCCAAAGAGCCTCTAGAGTTAGTACATTCTGACCTCTGTGATCCGATGAATGTGCAAGCTAGGGGAGGATATGAGTACTTCATCATTTTTACTGATGATTACTCTAGGTATGGGTATATTTATTTGAAGCAACGGAAGTCTGAATCCTTTGAAAAGTTCAGAGAGTTCAAGGCTGAAGTTAAAAATGCATTGGATAGACGGATTAAGACACTTCGATCGGATTGAGGTGGGGAGTTTTTGAATTCGAGGTTTCAGGACTAGTTGATAAAACATGGAATCGTTTACCAACTCTCAGCATCGGGTACACCTCAGCAGAATGGTGTAGCGGAGAGAAGAAACAGAACCTTGTTGAACATGGTTCGGTCAATGATGAGTGACGCTTCCTTATCGAACTCATTTTAGGATTTTACAGTGGAAACTGCTATGTATATACTCAACTGTGTTCCTTCCAAGAGCGTTGCAAGAACACCTCTAGAGTTGTGGAATGGGCGTAAATTTAGTTTACGTCACTTTCGTATATGAGGTTGCCCAGCTGGCTAATCCAAAGAAATTGGAACCACGGTCAAGGTTATGCATTTTTGTAGGCTACCCCAAAGGTACACGAGGGGGAAACTACTGAAACTTCAACATGAGTTATTGAAGGACCTGCTTCATCAGCAAGAGTTGTTGATGATAGTTTGTCTGGTAGGTCGGTTCCACCTCAAGAGTTGAGGGAACCTCGATGCAGTGGGTGTCACACCCCACTCCAGATTACCCTCTTAACCTGGATGGAATGGTGAACTGCAGCAGTTACCAACTCTTTTGCTGGCACTTACTGCCTATCTAACATGTTAAATTTTGCTCAAACCCTGCATACGTACATTTCATCAATATATGAACAAATTAACTCAGAACTTAACACAGTACAGGGTTTCCTAGCATTGTTCATACATGAATATTACAACTTAGTGAGCCCATCTAGAATACTAGTCCCTATCTGACAGACACATGTGTACTAAGTAATACAAGTCTTTAATTAAGCTTCCTTCAACCTGACTTTTAGAGTGGTAGAGCAGCAGCAGAGAAGTCTTTTGGTAATTGACCGCTACCTGAAAGGAAACATTTGAAAACATGAGCTAGAAGCCCAATAAGTGACAAACATTTAAAGCATAACTTTCATACATAAATTTGATATTAAAACTAAAAGCTTTAACTGAAAACTAAATTTGGCAACTATATCATTCACGTCATCATTAACATCTCATAGCACTTTTTCATGCTTTGCTGGACTATGTCTTAGTCTATTAGTCTAAAATGGTCCCTTTACTGCATTACTACTTAACTGGGAAGGAACCCTTTTGTTCACTTCCTAAAAACATAATTTGCATCCTTAGTTGAGTTTACTCGACTCCACAACAACAATCCATAGTTAGTGTGGAGTGATCCCAACACTACCAATAACAACTTTTACTTACATTCGTGTGATTCTAGTTTAAGTATCGTCATACCTTAGATACTACTGCTCAGATACCTTCTCCGTGTCTTCAGTCTCGAGCTGCTTGGATACTTTCTCCATGTCCTTCAGTATCGAGCTATTCAAATATAAGATTAAGCTTCAGTATCTTCTCATCTAGTCCTTCAGTACTGAGCTATTCAAATCTAAGACTGAGCTTTAGTACCTTCTCATCTAGTCTTTCAGTACTGAGCTACTCATACTGAACTTGCATATTCTTATCTCTTAGTGACTTAGTTATCCAAAAGCATTCTATACTAACGCATCCTTTTGTTCATTGAAAAGCATAGCATAAACATAACATTAATGTGAGATGCGTTGTTGGTAACTATTTGAGAATAGTTGTCGTAAATAGCTTTCAGTAAACATGCATTGCTAGATATTCATAAGCAGTAGCAATTTACTTAAAAAATTTAAAGCATTTAGAGTCACTCACAGCTCGTTGGGCTCTTAACAATTTATATGCCTCTCCTAGCTTTTCTTGGCTAGCGAGATGATCATCATGAGCGAGATTTACCACTTCTAGCAAGATTTGCCATTTTCCAGCGAGATTTTCATCCTTAGCGAGATCCACCCCTTCTTTATCTCACTCTCGCTCTTGCTTATTTTCTTATCTCGCTCGTTTTCTTATCTCGCTCACTATGGTGAGCTGCTTGCTTAATCTTCCCAAGCAGCTACCTGCTTATGCACAAATTTCCTGTTTCAATTTCAAAAATTCATAACTCAAAATCCAGAACTCTTTTAAAAAAACTTCCTTCTACAAACTTGTTTAGAATTGAGTTAGCTTCTTACCTTAAAATCTCAGCCCCAAATTCCTTGTAATTTGGCTTGGAGCTTCCAATCTTCACTCTGGGTCCTAATTAATCCGAGAATATGCCCCTTCTGTAAATTCTTCACTTTTTGTTCTTCTCCCCATGAGATCTTTCTCTGGCAAAACAATCTCAAAATCTAGGTTCTCCCAGTTCTCAAATGGAACCAATCTCACTTAATTTGCTCAAGTCATTTTCGAAAATCGAGCTTCTGAAATTCTTCTTCCTTTTATACTTCCTGCCGCCTCCCATGTTCAATGGTCAAACCGCCACCTCATTCAACACTTAGTGCTTCCGGCAAATTCCAATTAGTGAGTTTCTTCAATTAATTTTTTTTCCTTCCCTTCCTTCGTAACCCATATTAGGCCTTTGCCTCATAGCATAACTTTAGCGTGCATCGAGTTTCAACGTCTTGCATACATCGCATACTTCATCGTCTAGCGCCCAACGTAATGCCTTCGTCTAGCGCCCAACGTCTATCGTCTAGCACTTGTCTGCAGCTCATCGTCTAACGCTAATGCCGATCATGCAGTGTCGCTTACGCTATCGTCCAACGCATAGCTCTATCGTTTTGTGCGATCCTTCATATCGCTTAGCTCCGCACAATTGCTACACGATCGCCTACCTCATCGCGTAGCGCCACTCATCTGCTAGACGATCGCCTATCGCCTTTGCTTGCACACACTTGAGGCTGTCTCTTATACACATCTAGATGTGTATAAGAGACAGATCGCGTAGCGCCACTCATCTGCTAGACGATCGCCTATCTCATCGTGTAGCACCACTTATTTGCTACACGATTGCCCACCTCATAGTGTAACGCCACTTATTTGCTACACGATCGTCCAGAGCGCGCATCTCCAACGCCCAGCACCTATGCTCGCACACACTTGAAGCTACCGCATGTTTTTCTACACATAACTTTTCTCTTTGCCACACTTTGGCTTTCTTCAATGCCCAAATAACCTCGCAAGCCCCTTGGCTGCCGCAAGCCTTATCAATGCATCATGCCTTTCAACTCATGCATTCACCCTTAGTACCAGCGTATAGTTCACCTTTATCTTCAACACTTAGCCTTTACAAGCTTGGTTGCTACACACACAACCTCATGCGTCCACACTTTTCCATCGACGGATACCTACACTCGACGGATACACACACAACCTCATTATCTAAAACTCACCCATGACTAAGTGTTTCTAACACTTAGATTTTTCTTCCTCCATCTTTCTACTTTATTTAGCTCCTTTCATAATTTTACTTAACACACTTGTTACTCTCTTATGTAGGAAAATGGAGTATGAGGTTTACAGTGGGAAGGTTGCAAACCTACCCATTCGCTATCTGGGTTTCACGAAAATCCTGGCTATGGTAGTCGATGGCGACGTTGAGGATTCATTGTCTTATCAGAAGGCAAAGGAGACTTTCTCGCCTGTTGCCATGTTGAAGTCGATCTGCATCCTCCTGTCCATTGTCGCTTATTATGATTGTGAGACTTGGCAAATGAACGTCAAGACTACCTTTCTGAATGGAAATCTTGAGGAGACCAGTTATATGGTGTAGCTCGAGGGATTCATTGTCCAAGGTCAAGAGCAAAAAGTTTGCAAGCTGAGTCGGTCCATTTATGGGCTAAAATAGGTATCTCGATCTTGGAATATTCGGTTTGATACTGCAATCAAATCATACGGCTTTGACCAAAACGTTGATGAGCCTTGTGTCTACAAGAAAATCGTCAGTAGTTTAGTAGTTTTCCTAGTGTTGTATGTAGACGATATCCTACTCATTGGGAATGATGTAGGACTAATAATTGCAGTTAAGAACTGGCTAGCGAACCAATTCCAAATGAAAGATTTGGGAGAGGCTCAATTTGTTTTGGATATACAGATCTTTCGGGATCGTAAGAACAAAGTGCTAGCGCTGTCTCAAGCATCGTACATTGACAAGATGTTGCTCAAGTACTCGATGCAGAACCCCAAAAGAAGCCTACTGTCGTTCAGGCATGGAGTTACTTTGTCTAAGAACATGTGTCCTAAGATTCCTCAAGAGGTTAAGGAGATGAGACGGGTCCCATATGCATCTGCCGTTGGCAGTTTGATGTATGTGATGATCTGTACTAGACCAGACATCTGCTATGCTGTGGGAATAGTCAGTAGGTATCAGTCTAACCCAGGCCAGGTCACTGGACTGCAGTTAGGAACATTCTCAAGTATCTTCGAAGAACGAGGGACTACATGCTCGTGTATAGAACTAGGGATTTGATCCTTACTGGATATACGGATTCTGACTTTCAGACTGTTAAGGACTCTCGGAAGTCCACTTCAGGGTCAGTTTTTACCTATGAAGCATAGACACAGATACGGCTACACGATACGGATACGGCGATTCGTCAATTTCTAAAAAACTAAGATACGGATACGTCTAAGGGTGCATCATTTTTTTATATATTTTTTAATATATATATTTCTAAAAAACGAGGATACCGATATGTTGAAGATACATTTTTTTTTTTTTAAAAAAATTTAGGATATAGATAACTTTAGCATACAAGTTAATAACAATAGCACAAATAGAATACAAACACTGAAATACAATACAAAAAAAACAACATCTAAGATGTTGAAGTACAATAGTTAATAAAATGCAATAGAAAAGTGACTCATATTGCAAAGAAGAAGAAGAAGAAGATTAGAAAGAGAAGTATGAAGATAAACGAAGAACTTATTGTTGAAGATATCCAAATGATTTATATTTTGGTAGATTTTGTGGGGATTCAAATGTGAAGATGAAGATTAGATGATTCTAGTATAGGGTTTGGTCCATTATTTTTTTTTTTTCTTTTAGTTTTGAACTCAAATAGTGAACTTATTAAATAGATTGCCTAATTTTAGATTGGGAAAGATTAGATGAGTTACTTGTCTTTTTTCTTAAAAAAATACGCATAGAAATAGATACGTCAAATCACGTGTTAGATACATATCTGAAAAGTATATAAAAGTATATAAAAATATAGATACGTCAAATCACTAATAAAAGCTTTTTAGAGAAAAAGAAAAAAGTGAAGTGAAGAGAATTAGAGGATGACCACAACCATCAATTAGTTAGGCACATCATCAAAATCAACATGTTATCCA
Source organism: Benincasa hispida (assembly GCF_009727055.1). NCBI lineage: Eukaryota > Viridiplantae > Streptophyta > Magnoliopsida > Cucurbitales > Cucurbitaceae > Benincasa > Benincasa hispida. The sequence continues at coordinate 5,580,338 of NC_052349.1, read as the reverse complement.
TCATATTTATCATTATGTTAAGTCAACTAATCATCAAGAGCTATTTTTAATTATTTTTTAAATTTAAGGAGAAATATTACTTTGAAAATTTTAAATACTAAGTCGACATCAACTCCAAACTTTAAGAACATAGAAAAATGACAAATTATCATAATAAAACATATGTTTGATTCTTTCCGATTGATAACTATTAATCAAAATGTGGGGAGAGTGAACAATGATGAATAGTTTAAATATACATTTGATTCTTGATATTTGGAGTCAATGTCTAATTACGGAACATTTTAATCCAAAAGTAGTTATAAATGATTTTTAAATTTTGTTTAAATTAATTTTATTGATTTGTCAATAAATCAGAAGAAGAAGACTAGTCTTATAGTTGTAAAGTTTGGGCATGCACAATAGACAATTTATTTGAATTGGTTGGACTATTAATTTGATTTAATAAATTAGAATAAAAAGATTAGACATATAGTTTGTGGGCTGGAAATCCATGAGGACAATTTATCCCGTTCCGGCAACTGCCTGAACACTTTTTTTTTGTCATTTTCCAAATAATTTCTAGGATTGTAACGGTAACCTACTTTTATTTATTTTTTATTTTTTACGTTCAGATATTGATTGGACTATATATTAATATTTGAGCAATAATAGGTACAAATTAAATATAAATTAGGTTGCACCTAATGTTAGGATCTTCTTTCCTTCCTTTACATACAATCGAAAACAAATTTAAATAATAAAAATGGTATTGTTATATTTAAATACAGATTCAACTCAAACAAATATGATAGATATCATGTCATCTATGAAATCAAATAATCATATATACGGAAATTAAATTAAAAAATAGAATAAAACAAATCACGTGGAGATCATATGATCTTCAAATTTATGGGGAGGGAAGTAATAGTCAATGGACTTTATTTGGCTTTGAATTTTTTTTAGATTACTTTGCATCATTCATTCACTACCACATCTTCCTCTCCCTACACTATTTTTCCTTCTTTATCTTCAAGCAAAATAAGAAATGCAGACAAAATTAAATGAGTTACTAAAATCAATGAACGTATTGTCCTATCTCTCAATGTAATAAAATTCTTAAATCAAATCTCTAAAAACATACCTACACATATTTGGGGAAAAAATAAATAAATAAAAATTATCCGTTTGAAAATATTCAGAGCAAAGATTCATTCTTCGACAAGGAAAATTTCTTCTGTTGCTTATCATATAGGCATTTTTTCGATCCAATTATCTCTAAAAAATGCAATAATGAAAAAAAGTGATCTTCTATTAATCTTTTGAAATTATAACTTCTAATATGCATCTATTTATGGACTTTCTTTTTTATTGGAAAGATTAGAGCGGTAGAGATTTTAAATGGAAAAGATTTAAGGGCAAAATAGGAAAGTTAAAAGTCCTCCCTTCTTTACCTCTTTTAATATAGTGTAGATTTAGGATAGTATAGATATAAACGGATAGATATGCTTTAATAATTGTTAATTATAGTGTTTATTTTCATAAAAAAAAATTGTTAAATAACAGTTATATTTGTATGGAAAAAATACATGACTTACATATAAGGAAAATTCTTATAAATAAAAAATTTTCAATAATATTTATATTTTATAGTAAATTTTTTTTAAAATGTTTGTACTTTTAGAACTTTTGCTATAAAAGTTTTATAGCAAAATTAAACTTATGATAGAGACTAAATTAAACTTTTATTAAAAGTTTAGTTGAGTAAAATTGAATATTTAAAAACACAAATTAATATTAACAAGTTCGAAAATATATAAAGCGATGTTTACTTGTATGCTTTAATGGCACACCTTCCTTTTGCATTATTTTCTGATATTTACAGAAAAAAATTAAATACTACTTTATTATATTTAAAATTTAAATAAACGTGGACGTGGTCATGCTACACCAAATTTGTTAATATATTGTTGACCAACTTACAGGCCTGTGATGATCCATTTTTACTTGTGATACATTTAAAACAAAACTCAAAAGGTCAAATATATCATTATTAAAATTTATGGACTAAAATAAATTTTAGGAAGATTTTTTTGAAAAAATAGAAGAATAAGATAAACTATTTATATAAAATAGCAAAATTTTAATTTCTCTTTATAAAAGTTGATAGAAGCCTATTCGCGTCTATAAGTGATAAAAACTGATAGATTCTGATAGAGTTTTTTTTTTTTTTTCTATTTTTGTAATAGTTTGACATTTTTTCTATATGTGAAAATTTTTCTAAAAGTAATAAAGAAATGGTAATATGAAAAGTGGACTCAATGAGTTACCTTTATTGTTGTTTACCTTGTGTTCCGTAGTTGTAGGAACACGTGAGACCTACTCTCCAATCTATAATAAAAAAAACATATATTGATTGATGATCAATCCATTTACATTTTAAAATTACGTTATCGTTATCATTACCATTACTATTAGATGAAGCATTGTTACCATTTGACGATAACGGTAACGGTAATGGTAAATGTGATAGATTTATAATTTTAAACAAACACAATCAAAATCAATCTAATTACATTTGCAATTGTATCCTACTACGATTGGTCTATCAATAAAACTGAATTACGATTACACCAATTTTTATTATCAATTGGTAAACTGGCCTCAACTCAAGATTCGAAAGTAAAACTTGAATTTAGGGACAAAAAGGTAATTTTACCATAAAATGTGAAATACATCTAAGTCTTTGTGCTACTGTTTAATTGGGAAAAAAAAAAAAAACCGACAATTTTCCTTATATTTAAATTCAACTGCATCCATTTCCACTGCTGAATTATTTGTTCTCTGGCTTACCATGGAAATTCTGTCAAACCCCATTTCAGTTGCAGCTGTATTGCTACTGATTTCCATCGTTGTAAGGCAAATTCTAACTCGGAAGCCGAGGAAGAAGAAATATCATCCAATTGCAGGCACTGTATTTCATCAGCTCCTCAATTTCCACCGATTGCAAGATTACATGACTGATCTTGCTCGAAAGCATAAAACATACAGGCTTCTTGGGCCCTTCAGGAATGAGGTTTATACTTCTGACCCACCAAATGTTGAGTATATACTCAGAACCAACTTCGACAATTTTGGCAAGGTATTGAAGTTTTCTTTGTTTTCCCCTTCCTTTTTTGGGTTGTAAAAGTTGAAATCTCTGTATGGACATTGCATTTACCTAGGAATTGAAGTTTTCTTCCTTGCTAGAAAGGTAAAATTGTAAATAATTGAGGCTGTCTTCACCATGAAATTGAGTTTGTTGTTAAAAGTATTGATATAATTAATTTTACCGGAACACTTAACTTTTGGATTCCATGGTGATTTAAGGCGGAGGTATGTCATTTTAAAAATTTAGATGATCTAGCATGGTATTAGTCATATTAAATTTGTTTTTGTCAATTAATTTAAACTTTTGGGTCAATCGATAATTTAAGATGGTATTTATGTTGTATGATTGATGCTTCAAAGATGATGTTCTTGAAGGGAAATGATTCTGATTGAGTTATGCACAATGTTCTTTAGGGGTCACATAACTACAGAATTCTCAGTGTTCTTCTTGGCGATGGAATTTTCACAGTTGATGGAGAGAAGTGGCGTCAGCAGAGAAAGATTTCAAGCTATGAGTTCTCTACAAAAGTTCTGAGGGATTACAGTAGTGTCATCTTCCAGAAAACTGCAGTTAAACTAGCTAACATCGTATCCGAAGCTGCTATATCGAATCGAGTAATTGATATTCAAGTAGGTCAACAATCCCTTATTGATTTCAAATATCGATCAGCTTTAGAATAAACGCTAAATAAACTCATTCAATTACTTGTTTGCAGGATCTGTTTATGAAATCAACTCTAGATTCAATATTGCATATTTCATTTGGAATTGATCTAGATAGTTTGCATGGATCAAATGAAGAAGTGAACAAATTTTGTTCTGCTTTTGAAGCATCAAGCACAATGACACTCTGGCGATACGTCGATGTATCCTGGCCAATCAAAAAGACTCTGAATATTGGGTCAGAAGCTGTCTTAAAAGAAAACATGAAAATTGTTGATGAGTACATATATAAGCTCATTCATACCGCACTCGAACAGAGAGAAAAGTTAGGCGACAACGCTTTGGTAGATGAATTTGTATGTTTCTTTTTTTGCTTTTAAACTCATTATATGTGGAGCCTAACATTGATTCTACTGTGATATGTGAATTTAGATGAGAAGAGAGAACATAGTGTCAAGGTTTCTGCAAGCGGAAACTACTGATCCGAAGTATCTAAGAGATATTATTCTTAATTTTGTTATAGCTGGAAAGGACACAACAGCAGTTACTCTTGCTTGGTTCATTTGCATGCTTTGCAAGCATCTTGCAGTGCAGGAAAGAGTTGCTAGAGAGATCATGGAAGTGACAAATGTTGAAGATGTTACCGATTTTGCAGAGTTTGCTGCAAGATTGACTGAAGAAGCTCTAGAGAAGATGCAGTTTCTCACTGCAGCTATTAATGAAACTCTTAGACTCTATCCTCCTGTTCCAGTGGTATGTCATTTCCTCTTGAAATTTGAATATAGTCATTGCTTAATACTCCAAATAACTCTCAAGTAATTGCACTGACTTAAAAGTTTACTACTACGTCAAATGATGTCTAGGTTATAGCAATTGATTTCTCAACTACAGTTTCAATAACTCTTGAGCGTAGTAGCAGAAGCACCTAGTTTTTTTAAGGGCAAAATACACTCTTAGTCCCTAAGGTTTGGTTTAAATGTCTATTTGGTTTCTAGAGTTTAAAAATTGACATTTTTAGTTCCCGAGGTTTCAAAAATGCATTTAATTGGTCTCTAGACTGGTTTGATGGTTAGTTAACTAACGAAAGGATGATGTGGCGTAGACGAAGTGACATTTTTAAATTTCAATGACCAAATAGACAGTTAAGCCAAACACCAGGGACTAAAAGTGTTCTTTTTTAATTAATTCTCAGTCATTTTTAGTTATTTGTTGAAATGTTAGGAAAGTTTGTAAACCAACGTTTAACAGGCTTAAAAGACTATTCAACCACCATTGAACTCAAAAGCTTAAGTTGATGGCCTACCGTAAAATTTCACTTGTTAGCTTGGAAATTAGCACAAGACCAACAAGTGATTATCGACTGAATTTCAGGATGCAAAGATTTGCTTTTCCGACGATACACTGCCGGATGGATTCAGTGTGAGGAAAGGAGATATGGTGGCATACCAGCCATTTGCAATGGGTAGGATGAAATTCATATGGGGTGATGATGCCGAGGAATTCCGACCAGAGAGATGGTTTGATGGAGATGGAAATTTCCAGCCCCAGAGCCCTTTCAAATTTACAGCCTTTCAGGTATGTTAGTTCCTTGTAACTCCTTGGGTAAATACTAAAGAAAAATGAATGTTTTCTTTTTGGAAATTATGTTATATAAAGATTATAGAAAAATCATGTTTAGATTGATGTTGAGAATCATTTATGTTTGATTTTACACTTTCAAATAATTTCCATACCATCTAAATTGATTTGAATCATGAAAAGCACATTTTAAAGGGATTTTGAAGATGAAAGATATGGTTTTTTTTTAATCATTTCAAAATCATTCTCAAACCTGCCATCAAATTCTGATTATCAAGCTCTAAATTGAGACATATCATGATTTACAGGCAGGGCCACGCATTTGTTTGGGAAAAGAGTTTGCTTACAGGCAGATAAAAATCGTCTCAGCTCTATTATTGAGTTGTTTCAAGTTCAAAATGAGTGATGAGAAGAAAATTGTGGAGTATCAACCAATGATCAATCTTCTCATAAAAGAAGGCCTTCAAGTTTGTGCCATTTCCAGACGTCCTATGCCCTAACTTCTTCAATTCACTACATAATTTGACGTACACATCTGCAAAGTCCTCTTTTCTTTTTTCTTTTTTCCTTTTTAGAAATAAGGCCTCATGTTTGTAATCGCTGCACATTCGAATCTACTTTCAATATTATTAGCATAGTAAAGTGGTTATTGACATTGATATGTATTTGAAGTAAATGAATAAAGTTATATACTCCACATTTAAAATGGCTTTTATACGTTTGCTATTCTTTCATTTCCAATTTTGCGCCCATCTCTCTCCTTTCTCTTTCTTCCATCATCACTCTTTTTTTTTTTTTTTTGATACTTTGTCTTTTTTTTCCATTTCATTTTCTCTCTCCTTTCCCACATATTTCTTTCTTAACCCTTCTTTTTTTTAGTTATTATTTTCTATTTAAATCTCTATTCTTTTTTCTCTCAATTTTGATAGGATTTTTTAAATTTTATTTATTGAAAAGTCTGGCTTGTCGTTTAGTAAACTAACAATTTGGTCCTTTTCCATCAATTACAAGAGAACTATACTCATTTTGTTCACACTATAAATTTGTTTTCATAGACTGACTAGTGTCAAGATCGATGTTGTGACAATAAATGAAAGGAGCATGAAAAATTTTTCATGGGAAAATTTCCCATTTTCCATTAGGCTCTAATAGCAACGTCCACCAATTGAAAATAACTGAAACTGCGACCTTTTCTTTTTCTTTTTGGGCAAGTGTAAGGCTCACTTAAGAATGTGGTCAAGAGAGATTATAATTTGCATCTTGCTTTAAAACAAATATCATTGTGCCATTACCAAGCCCAGGATTGGCCCTTTAATAATTTGCCAGGCCTGTAAGAGTTAATAACATCAATATAATATACACAATAATGGAAGAGCTCTTGGTAATTTACTTGCTGTATGATTCTGAGATGAAAAATGGACAAAACTGGAAAGCTCAAGCTCAAGCCAAAGCCTCACAACTTCAACTAGTAGTGACATACATACAACTCGATCCCATAAAGAATGGCCCCCCAAGTGATATTCTAATATCTAAAAAGCTAATATATATTTATATGATTTGGGGCTAGTCTATTACATATTTTACAACGTGTAACCGAAAACGAGACAGATTTTGCACAGCAAGTGTGGGGAGGACTGGAGTTACATCTCAATAGTAATGACGATGTGATAGCATCAAATTAAGAGGCAAACCTAGCAAGTATAGGGCCTCGGCTCGGATCTCGTTTCACTCCATGCTTGAGAGAAAAATAACCGCAACCAGATATTTTCATTGATGTATCAGTGGAAGCCAAATATATATGATGCAGAATTTGTCCAAAAACTATACAAGTATTGAAGTCTTTGTTGCCGAAAAAGGCTATGATTTTATAAGGGGGCTGAGCCCATCACCTTCCCAGCCAATCTTCAGCATTTGATCCACGACTTTCAAGCTCAACTGAAATGAATAATGATTTAGGAAGTGTCAAAACATGACGAGATTTCAAAAGATAAAATTCTATATATTCAGCTCCTGACCTTGTTTTCACTTTACAGGTATTTTAACATCAATAAAGCAAGATCTTTTTCTCTTTATGGGTAAACTGTTTGTTTGGATAGTATTTGATAAAGACAAAATGAGAAATTGTTTTAAACTAGGCAGGTCAGTTAATCCCTTTGACAACAATATTGTTTTTAGTTTCTTGATTTTGAAAATTGTTCTTCTTTTCTTCCGATTTATTTACTATAATTTTCAACCCTTAGAAAACATTTGAATTCTAAATCAAATTCCAAAAAATAAAACAAGTTATTTATTTTAGTATACAAAACTGCTTGTATTTTAAAAGTAATTTCAAAAAGTAGACGGCAAAACCAAGAAACTCATGGATGAAAGTAGTATTTACGAGCTTAATTTTCAGACAAAACCAAATGGGGCCCACAAAATTGTATTAAGAAATAGGAAAGTACCATTAAGAATTACTAAATAGCCATGGTAGTACGGAAGGTTATCTACTTACAGCAGGATCAGTGAAGACTATTAACTGCCTATCTGCAGTTGATACCAAAAGATTTGTGTTATCGTTATTTAATGCCAGCGCAGTGATATCCTGGCCTTCTTTGAGTCGCAGCGTATGGAAAACCTGTAGGATAAAGAAACATAAAGTGTATCAATCGTATTGGAGAAGTGTGTCATGGCATTCATAAAATGTCGAAAAGCTAAATAACAATATCACATGAAGAGCATATAAATACAATTGTATAAGCATGCATGAGTTTTTTTTTTT
>NC_052349.1:5518005-5572194 GCF_009727055.1 Benincasa hispida | reverse complement strand
GGACGTAGTATAATAATAGGACTCGTTCTTATATCTGAATGTTGCTTTTGTATCTTTAACACAAATATCAAAGATAATGATACATGGTATACGTAACAAATCATTCGAGATTAGCCAAGTTATGTTATTAATAGTCATTAGTTTTGCCATTTACATTCCCATTCAAAGAACAAAAAGGATGGAGATAATGAGCTTTATCTAATTATTTATTCAATTTAAGAAGTAAGGAAATTAGGCAAAGCTACTAGTTCAATTTAATACCTTCAAACTATGCAGATCCAAAAGGCAAACCGAAGGAACTGGAACATCCAATCTGTCATCTTCCAGAGTTTCATCAGGTGTGAAATCAAGTTCATTCACTGGCTTCTTCAACTTAAAATCCCAGCTATTATTGTGGGTTTTATTGTTTTGCCTTGATGAATTTATTCCAATTAAGGCACTCTCCCCATCAACAGATATTTCCATACAACTGATGTTAGAAGAGAGTGGAAATGGTGCTCTAGCAATTAAATTTCCATTGAGTGTAAAGGTTGAAAGAGCACATTGTGATTCGTTCCAAGTCAATATAACTCCCTCGGAAGAAAGACACACAGCATGGGCTTCTATACCAGCCAACCTTCTGATCAAGCGACCTCTCCTGATGGAATGTATCAAAATATCTGACGATTGGGAGCATGAAACAACGATACCAAGATCTGAATTCACACAGCAGCATACAATTTCCTGGTGGTGACCCCGAAGAACATGTATGGGACCCTCAATTCGATGCTTCCGGCTTTTGTCTGCCAATAGGGAGGATAAATTACTACCACTGCCTGATGTGGACATGCCTGTCCCCATGGCCGTTTCTGACATGCTACTTGAACGAGGGGTCGACAATCTATGTATTCTCCAAAGTAGTAAGGTGGTGTCACGGGATCCGGTGACTAGATAATTGCTATCATGAGAAACACTGAGACAAGTTACCGGAGCACAGTGCCCATAGGCAGTTTCCAATGTTCTTCCTCCGTCTGATGATATTAGCTTGATACTATTGTCAACATGTCCACCTATTTCCAAAGCAAAAAAATAGAATCTAGATAATCTATTTTAGAGAATCTGAAGACGAGTATAAAACTGCAAATAATCATATATGTATGCCTTTGAATAATCATACAGAAAATATGTCTTGAACAAGAAATTAACTACACATGCAGTATTTTGTTAGTAAAGTTGCGTAAGGTACTCAATCAGAGAATCAGTGAGCTACCACCACTGTCATCTATTTTGATACTTACAAGACACAAGAAAGCCTATATGGCTATATAAAGATGTTGAAGAAATCATGATTTATTTTTAAAAGAGTGAACTACTAAAAGTTATTTTGGGATACTATAATGCAGTTTGCCGCTGTTAACTATTAATTCCAGCATTATCCTTCATCTCCGAAAAGTATAGGTCAATTTAGTTAGTTAAAGAAGTAGAGATCAAACAGTAGATGTTTTCACAGCAGTTGTAATAAATTGTCGCTGAAATTTTTTTGTATATGCTCTACAAACTCTTGGAAAGAAATGCTTGGACATGAAAACACCAAAAAGTTAACTTGTCCTTCTATCATTGTGGTGTTTTCCCTCATCGTCTTAAAATTTTCTATAGGAGGGTTATAATTTAGGTTGGAAATAAGGGACTAATGGATTGTTTATAGTGCTGGGAGTATTATAGTTATTTACTTTACCCTATTTTTCTTTCCTTTTTTGTATTTAGGCTTGTTGGAGCCTATAAATAATAATCCTCTTGTATCTCTCACACTATGTAAAAAATTAACAAAATGGAGACTCTCTATCGTGATTTTTTCTCCCTCTTGTAGGGTTTTCCACATAAACCTTGTGTCTCCTCTTTCTCTCTTTTCTATTTTAACATGGTATTAGAGCATGGTGACAAAACCCTAGCTTTCATCAGTGAAAACCAACCAATGCAAGATAACCTTAGTGCTGCACCAACACTGCTTCTGCCATAGCCGCCGATGGAGCCTCCGACCGCCGCCGACGTTGTCACTGCCATTCAGACCGCTGTTGACTGGTATCTTCGATCTCTACAAATACATCCTCAACCGCGGCCGATCAAGAACCCTAGCGCTGCCAGCTTTAGTCCCAGTGTCACCGCTGTTGCCTCTGGTCCTGCCGTCATTGCCGCATTTGGTCCCACCACCACCAACCATTTCATCCAACCGTCGAAATCTGAGGTAGATGATTCTACTGGATCTTCCACGCATCACCGAGGTAAGTCCGCAATCGAGGGTGATGTGCCGCTAGCTGCCTATAACAGCTTGCTGCCGTTTGGGCTCCTCCATCCACTGCCACCAAGCTATGAACATCACGGGTCCATGGATCTTTCTCCGACAATGGTTCAACAACAATTAGTTGATCTTCAGGTGAGTTTTCAACAACAAATCGCCGCTCTTGGGGCAGCCCTAGGTGCTTACACAACCACAAACTTAAATTCAAATGTATTGAATTCAGATGTTCCTTCTGGTTTACCGATGTATCCAGAGAATCCGGTAACCTCTTTCCCTGCTTTAACTACTGCAAATTATTTGTCTAGTTCTATGGGAAATTCCACAAGCTTAATTGCAGGAGAAAAGTTAAAAACCGCCAGAATTATTTCTTATGGTCTTAGTCTATTAAAATGGCTCTTGAAGGGCATCACAAGTTCGGTTATTTGACTGGTGAGATACCTATACCAGGGGATCCTCGAGAGCGCATTTGGAAAGGAGAGGACTCCTTGCTACCATCACTATTAATTAATAGTATGGAGCCTCAAATAGGGGAACCATTATTGTATGTTGCCACCGCTCGAGATATCTGAGATGATGTTCAGAAATTATATTCAAAAAGGCAGAATGCATCTCATCTTTACACTCTGCGCAAACAAGTTCACAAGTGCAAACAGGGAACGATAGATGTCACTTCGTATTTTAATAAACTATCCCTAATCTGGTAGGAGATGGACTTGTGTCGCAAAATCATTTGGGATTGTCCGTGTGGAGGTGTCCAGTATTCCAAAATAGAGGAAGTAGATAAGGTATATGATTTCTTAGCTAGTTTGAACTCCAAATTCAACGCAGTGCGAGGCCATATACTAGGACAAGGACCTATACCCTTTCTTATGGAAATGTGCTTTGAGGTTCACCTTGAGGAAAACAGATCCAGTGCTATGAACATCACTACTGTGTCACCTACTGATTTTGCTGCTTTTAGTGCGGAATTATCTGGTACTGATGGTGACAAGCACAATGGGAAACAGACTTCAGTATGTGAACATTGCAAAAAAACCCTGGCATACAAAGGAACAGTGCTAGAAATTACATGGTAGACCACCAAATGGTAGAAGATGCCCTCAAAATGACAAGTCTAATCCTGGCCGTGCACTTGTAAGTGAATTTGCGAGTGCTTCCTAGTCACAACCTCAAGTGAATTGTCAAAGTGACTCTGTTGTCCCTTCTCTTGGGGCAATTGCTCAATCAGGTACATCACAACCCTTAAGTCTCCTAAGTATAAATGACAATAAACCATGGACACTTGATCCAGGAGCTACAAATCATTTAACTGGGTCATCTGATAACTTCCTATCATATCTTCCATGTGCTGATAATGAAACGATCAGAATTGCATATGGGTCTTTTGCTCCTATTGCGGGTAAGGGTCATATTTCTCCCTTCCATGATTTAACTTTACAGAATGTGTTGCATGTACCTAAAATATCTTACAATTTGTCATCTATTAGTAAGATAACCCGAGATCCAAATTGTCAAGTTACCTTCTCACCGGATAATGTTTTCTTTCAAGACTTGAGCTTGGGGAAGACAATTGGCACTACCCGGCATAATAGGGGACTTTATTTCCTTGATGATGATGATTCTTCTAAGAATAGCTATAGGACTAGTTTGTTATCTTCGTATTTTCAACTTCAGAAAAAGATTGTATGTTGTGGCATTTTCGCCTTGGTCATCCAAATTTTCAATATATGAAATTTTTATTTCCTCATTTATTCCATTAAGTTGATGTTTCTTCTCTTTTGTGTGATGTGTGCATTCGTGCAAAACAACATAGGGTCACCTTTCCCTCTCAACCTTACAAACCTTCTCAGCCCTTTAATCTTATTCATAGTGATGTTTAGGGTCCCTCTAGTGTTACCACCTCTTCAGGAAAACGTTGGTTTGTGGCATTTATTGATGATCATACCCGTCTTACATAGGTCTTTCTTCTCACTGAAAAATCAGAGGTTTTGTCAATATTTCAATAATTTTACACCACTATTGAGATTCAGTTCAATACTAAAATTGTTATTCTTCGAAGTGATAATGGTCGTGAATTTCTCAATAATACACTTCGTGAATTTCTGTCTTTCAAAGGCATTGTTGACCAAAGTTCGTGTGTCTATACACCTCAACAAAATGGAGTGGCGGAAAGAAAAAAATCGTCACCTCCTCGAGGTTGCCCGGTCTCTCATGCTATCTACCTTTCTTCAATCTTATTTGTGAGGAGATGCAATTCTTACTGCAACTCATCTTATTAATCGAATTCCTTCTCATGTTCTCCAACTCCAAACTCCTCTAGAATGCCTCAATGAGTCGTACCCACCACACGACTCATTCCCCATGTTCCTCTCCGGGTTTTTAGGTGTTCTATCTTTGTCCTTGGCCCTAACCAAACTAAGTTTACCCCTCCTACTCAGAAATGTGTCTTCCTTGGATATCCTCTTCACCAGCGAGGTTATAAATGTTTCCATCCTTCTTCCTAGAAATACTTTATTTTCATGGATGTCACATTCCTTAAGGATAAACCCGTCTTCCCTATTAGTCATCTTCAGGGGGAGAGTACTAGTGAAGAGACTAACTAGTCAACATCCTCGACCCTAAGTAATCTTCTTGAGCCCATCTTGAGTTCCCATGACACTGTTTTACCTACTAAACAGGTCCCTTGGCTAACATACTACAGAAAGAATCTCATAAAGGAAATTGTGTCCCATACTGTTCCGCCGGCTCCGGTCCATGAATCTGAACCAACACAAGCTCAAGCTACTACTGAGTGTGTCCCTGATAATAACGATTTGTGTGTTGAGGATGATATTGTGGATGTAACTGAGAATGACATGACTGATGTGTTAATTCCAGAAAATAATAAGGTGGCAGACAGAGATGAGATTACAGCAGAAACATAAGAGAGTTAAATTCTCCCTCAACCTGAAACGTGTGATCAAAATCCTACTACATGTGGGAAAGTAGATGAGAAGTCAGACAAACTTGGGGATTATGATGCTTCTCTTGACATGCCAATTGCCTTGAGAAAGGGCACCAGGTCTTGCACTAAGTATCCTATGTATAGCTTTCTATCTTACAGTAATTTGCCTTCTAAATTCAGGGCTTTCACTGCCAGTCTTGACACAATGACAATACCAAAAAACATACATGTGGCTATGGAAATTCCAAAATGGAAGATTGTCATTATGAAAGAAATGAGAGCTCTTGAAAAGAATAATACGGGACCTTGTTACTCTCCCAAAAAGACATAAAACAGTTGGGTGCAAGTGGATGTTCACTCTGAAGTATAAATTTGATGGTACTTTAGACAGATACAAGGTCAGACTTGTAGTGAAAGGGTTTACTCAGACTTATGGGGTAGACTATTCAAAAACTCTCTCCTGTAGCGAAGTTAAACACGATTCGGGTTCTTCTCTCTGTTGCAGTAAATAAAGATTGGCTTCTCCACCAACTTGATGTGAAAAATGCCTTTCTAAATGGTGATTTATAAGAAGAGGTGTATATGAGCCCTCCTCTAGGTTTTGAAGCTTAGGGTGATCATCGAGTGTGTAAAATCAAGAAGTCCTTATATGGTCTGAAACAATCCCCGAGAGTTTGGTTTGAAAGGTTTACTACCTTTGTTAAGTCCCAAGGATTCACTCAAGGGCACTTTGACAATATATTGTTCACAAAAAGGTCAGTGTTTGGGAAAATTGTTATCCTAATCGTGTATGTGGATGATATTGTCTTGTCAGAAGATGATATTGATGAGATCACCAAACTGAAAAAGAAGATGACACACGAGTTTGAAATCAAAGACCACAAAAATCTAAAGTATTTCCTTGGAATGGAAGTGGCCAGATCAAGGGAAGGAATCTCTGTCTCACAACGAAGTACATTCTTACTTGTTAAAGGAAACAAGTATGACTAGATGTAGACTTGTTGACACTCCTATAGAATTCAATGCTAAACTGGGAGATTTTGTTAACAAAGTTCCAGTTGATAAAGAGAGGTATCAGCGTCTAGTGGGAAAGTTAATTTACTTATCACATACCAGACCATACATTTCCTATGCTGTCAATGTTGTCAGTCAGTTTATGCAGGCACCTTATGAAGAACATATGAAAGCTGTGAATCAAATTCTGAGATATTTGAAAAACACTCCTAGTAAAGGTCTAATGTTCAGAAAAATTGACAGGAAATGCATTGAGGCCTATACCGACTCTGACTGGACAGGATCAATGACTAACGGAAAGTCTACCTCAGGGTACTGTACCTTTGTGTGGGGTAACCTGGTTACTTGAAGAAGTAAGAAGCAAAGTGTAGTTGCTAAAAATAGTGCAGAGGTTGAATACAAAGCTATAAGTTTGGGAATTTGTGAAAAAATCTGGTTGAAGAGAGTATTGTCTAATCTTCATCAAGATGGTGTTTTACCTATGAAACTCTATTATGATAATAAAGCTGCTATAAGCATCGCCAATAATCCAGTACAACATGATCAAATGAAACATGTAGAGATTGACAGACACTTTATAAAAGAGAAAATGGACAATGGCAGTATCTGTATTCCATCAAATCAACAAGTTGCATATGTTCTCATTAAAGGGTTACTCAAGCAAAATTTTGACTCTTGCGTTAGCAAGTTGAGTCTGATCTACGCCCCAACTTGAGGAGGAATGTTGGAAATAGCGGACTTAGTTGATTGTTTATAGTCTCAGGGATATTATAATTATTTACTTTACCCTATTTTTCTTTCCTTTTTTCTGTATTTAGGCTTGTTAAAGCATATAAATAAGAATCCTCTTGTGTATCTCTCACATTATATAATTAATAAACCAGAGACTCTCTATCGTGGTCTTTTCTCCCTGTTCTAGGGTTTTCCACGTAAATCTTGTATCTCCTCTTTCTCTCTTTTCTCTTTTAACAATTTATTATTTATTATTTTTAATTTTGATACGAAACAGTAATTTCAATGATATGACGAAATCACAAAGTGTGAAGGTCTTATCAATAGCATTACAAAAAACTGCTCCATTAAGTAATTTTTTTAGTTGAGTTTGTATCCTATTTTTGCCTTCTATTTGGAGATCTTGTATTTTGGAGTAGTAGTCTCTTTTCTTTGTATCAATGAATTTTTTGTTTCCATTTCAAAATGAAATGGATGATAAACTATAATTAAAAAATGGAGTAAATTTGCACAACGATAAAGAGATACATAAAATTGAAGGGATGTGAGATTGATAAACATCTTCTTTATCGGTGAAGATGTGAGAAATGAGATTCCTTTCAAACCATATAGACCACAAAAAAAAACCCAAATGATATTCGGCTTAAGAATCTTTCTTTTCCTTCTTGGGAAGGAGAATTAAGGATGAAATCGTAGATAAATAAACAAATACTTACCAGTGATAATGTCTTTGTCCCAAGTAATGGAAACAATAGACGAGCTCCTGATTCCAGATGCAGCAAATGCTGGTGCCTGGGGAAATTGCCACTCGTCAGCAGTGGAGCCAGCCTGCCCTTTGAACATGCGCATGAATGTTCCACTGGTGGAGTTCAATGAGGACTTTCCATGTTGAAAAAGAAATGGTGCACCCTGGCCGTCAGGTGTGTTGGGTTGCCATTTGTGCTGTGCTACATGTGCCGCAGGTGCATTTATGTCAACAATAACAACAGTATCTGAAGTTGCATGAATTGCAGCTGCAGGTAGGTTGCAGCGTTCTGGGGTTGGAACCGAGTATGGTCTGATACTCTTTGGGTTCCGAAAGATTGTCTGGTACGAAAGTATAAATATATTTTCAACACAATTTGACAAATTGTTTATATTGAAATAATACATGCATGTACATTATCAGAAGTACCAACATGACATTCCCATATACCTGCAGATGGAGGACATCAGCTAATGGCTTCTTCCTCAAATGAGGCACAGTTAGAAGTTGAGATGGAGTTTGACCAAAGTAGGCAATTTGATCTTGTGTGGCACGTTGTTGTACCTTTTTCCAAAAATTAGGAAAAAAACAATCAAACAGAAACCCTGAAATTTGAAGTAATAAATTGTAATGAAAATGAACATACTGGGTCAGATATTTTGTCAATATCAACTGTCCCCTCGTAGGTAATGTAAAAGAAGACGTTATTAGCCGATATTGCCTCTTTGCCTCGTTGTTTATACCTGATCCATTAAATCCCCAAAGATGTGAGATCAAACAGAAACAGCCCGAAGTTGATAAAAAAGTGAATTGGCACCATCATTATCTCTACCAATTATACCAACTTACAAACACTGAAAAGCAAAGGAGAAGAACACATCCGATAAACAAGACTGAGGAAAACCTTCATTAAAGTAAACAACCTACCCAAAAATGAGATCAATCCACTCATGCAGATGCGCTGATACATGCTCACTCTCAAGAGCCATCCGATGTTTGTGAATAAAGTCAATTGGATTTTTAGCCCAAGGAGGGAGTCTGACGGAATCTGGAATGTTGAAAAACATTTAAATAAGAAACTTACTGGCATAAGAATAATCAATGGTAAGTATATTCATTAAGGATTACCAAGGTTCTCCCCTAATTGAGTGGTGCCAAAATCAATCGAGTTTTCATTTGTTAAGATCTCAGGAAGGTAGAAAAGCTCTGGAACCTGCAAGAAAGTACCATTTGATTGGATAACAACATCACTAATTAATCAAGTCATCCTTGTAAATGATGGAAGTATATAATTCTTAAAATAGATGCATAATAACGCAATATACACCAAGAAAAAAACACTCATAATCAACGAACTTACTAATTCCTTCACATCACTCATATCTTCCAGAACCCCATTCCAAGTACCAGAAATATCCAAAAACATCCGATCAGCATGATCAAATTTGCCACCTTGCAACTGAATTGAGAGAGTTGTAAATGGTTCAACTCTAAAAAGATAATACAATACCTGCAAAAGTAATAAGAAAAATTCAGATATATTTAGTATGATCCAATTGAATTAATAGAGATGTACAAATTTCAAGTTCAGAAAGGACAAAGTGAGTGGCTTCGCAGTATCGCAAACTGAGGGGAAAGACTTTGCACATTACCATACAGAATAACAAAATAAGAACAGAGCACAATACCACAATGGGTTCTCAATAGAGACAAGACTAGCGCATAAAATATAAATTACCACTACAAAAAGAACAGAAAAATAAAGCTATAATTAGATTAAACAAAATAAGTTTAAAATTTTCAGAGGTAATTTTTTCTGGATACCCGCACAACTTCAACTCAATCTAAGAAACCAGGTGTATTGACTAAATTAGATCTTGAAAATGTTTTTGACACTGTTGATTGGGACTTTCTAGATGTTATTTTTCATTCCAAAGGTTTAAGTCATACTTGGAGGAAATGGATTTGAGGGTGCATTTCTAGTGCAACTATTCTATCATTATTAATGGATTTGAGGGTGCATTGTGCTCTTAGCAATTGGCCACTTGGATTGAAGTAACGGCAAACAGATGCTCTCTCCTCTCTCCACTACACCCCCTTTGATTAGTTAGCTCCGACCAACATGCCTCCTCTGCCGTCAACCGCCTTTCCCTCCACCATCACCGGGCATTTCATATTGACCGGAAAATTTTCTCCCTCTCTCTAATTACACCAACTAGTGGGAAACACTTCAAATCAACTGAACAAAACCGATCAAACCTCCACCCCATTTTTGTTTCATAGAAGACTCTTCTGGCTTGCTTCATCATTTAATTCCCTCTTCAAAGACACATGTAACCATAAGTTTTTTAGGAAGTTGAATGATGAAGATGATACCGTTTGGCTTGAAAAACACAACAATAAGAATGGATACTTTGCTGAGATCACTCTCTTGGAGTACCCTGGCTGCCACACCAACATCCTCATTTCGTCTATGGAAAACAAATTGGGATGGTTCTCTTTCTTTTCACTGGTTTCAGAGCACCATGGAAAACTCCACCCATCCAACAGTTCATCATCCATTAATAATGGTAACAGCTGTATCATTATTAATGGTAACGGCCTATTCTATCATTTGTCCTTGGGGCTACCAATACGGCTGATTTCACAAAGACAAATGTCTTATATGGTTTTATTTCCCTCTTGGTGCATTATGTGTAATCTAATATGGAAACTCCGTGCCATCTTTTCATGTATTGTTCGTTTGCCTATCGATTTTGGGCTACTTTGATGGAGGCTTTTAGTTGGTGCTTGCCTTTTCCCAACAATTCCTTACAGCTCCTTTCCATTATTTTGATGGCTCCAACCTTTTTGTGGCAATATAGAGGTCCTTTGGCTTGCTTTCAGGAGTGCTTTATTTATGGGAGGACTCTTCAGAGTATGCTAAGAATGGTCATCTCTCCAGGGAGGTTTTCTACAATTTTGATTGTTTGTGGAACTTGTACTCTCTATGCTTTTGTTTTTAAGAATAAGCACCTTTTTACTCTTAATAGTTCTTCTTGTTTAATCTTCAATGGTAGACTATTTTTGTAATTCACCTATTGATGTTTAGGGTTTTCCTCCTTATTTCATTTATTAATGAAATTGTTTGTTTATAATAATAATACCAATCATTCTCTTTTTTTTTTTTTTTTTTTTTGGGGGGGGGGGGATTTAATATTTTTGCAAATACCTAAAATTTCAAATTTGATCAATTTTCTCAGCCCGATTTACACAAATGTTCGAGGGATCAACAATAAGAATCAAAATAAAACAGTTTCATATAGTTCTCTTTAAGAAAGAAAATAGCATCAAGGCACAAGCACATTCCAAAGAAGAAAAAGTAATTGGCAGAGCAAGAACAAATTTTCTCTCATACACGTGAAAAGATAATTAAA
This sequence comes from Benincasa hispida, assembly GCF_009727055.1. NCBI lineage: Eukaryota > Viridiplantae > Streptophyta > Magnoliopsida > Cucurbitales > Cucurbitaceae > Benincasa > Benincasa hispida. The sequence continues at coordinate 5,561,068 of NC_052349.1, read as the reverse complement.
TTAATAATACAATTTCCAATTTTTTAAACTATTTTTCTTAGTTTCTTGAAAACAGAAAAATCAGGCCAGCGTCATCATAGTCCCTTAGGCTCAACATAAGAAACTGAATACGTGAGATAATTTGTTATTTAAGTTTAAAATAGATAAATCTTTCAGAAAATGCTTCCAGAAGGAGAAAATACATGTTTTTAAACCCCTTTTTCAGTTCAACAAGGGTAGGTAACAGTTTGTTATTTTGTTTGATCGATTAAGTTATGTTTAGGTCGGCATTCAGACTCCTTAGAACAATAAGTATATAACATAGAGTACCCAATGATGATGAAATGAAAAACATACAGTTCCAGCACTTGAATAATGTGAACCATAATGAAATTTGGGGATGACTGGATCCTCAAAGCTTGAATATCTTTCTTGGAACTTTTTAAGGCGGTCAGCATTCAATGCACCGACAGGCTGCGAAAAAATTTGAGGTTTCGTGGTTACATAGACAGCCTTCCTAAGTTGTTTAAAAAGAATGAATAGAAGAGTTTGAAGGGAAAACCTTGGAAAGATCTCTGAATGAGGATGGATCGGAAAGATCCAAACTCTCTGAAGTGTAATCAGAAAGAACCCATGGGAAAACTGGGTACTGAAAGAAAGCAAATTTTAGTGCAAAATATATATTTCTCAACAAAACATGAAAATTGTCGAAATGACCTACCTGAGTAATGTCATTATAACTACGCCCAGCCAGGGTATTGAGATGCATTAGATACTCGAAATTGCTAATCTGCAAAAGATTCCCAAGCATGTTAGCCACTGTTAACATGTACGTTCTACTTGTGGGATCCAGGCATAAAAGTTGTCACTTTAAAAAATACACAAACAAAAATCCATGATAAGATGGAGGTTATTCCAACTTAGGCCATACCTCCCACCTAGCCCAGCGCTCCATAAGTTGAGTCCTCTTGAGAAGTTGTTCAGGCCTCTACAAAATTTAAGTGAATCATAACTACTGTAATACAGAAAGTAAAGAAGAAAAAAGTTCTTTATCTTTATTCTATCGGCAAACACACATATATAGCATTCTCCAAGGCCAACTACCAATCATCTGACCAGATTCTTCACATGTCAGTTTAGTTCACTGAGATCACATTGATTGATATCATGAACCAGTTCTTTTATTAGGAATCTGGTCGTCAGACATAATAATGCTTAGAATGTTGTATTCAGGACAAACATGTAAGAAATTTAAGTATCTGATTAATTTGAAATAGGCTGCATGCAACAGATACTGAACAATTAACAGGAGAGGATGATTCACACAGATGTAGCAACTTAGCCCGAGACATAAGGACTGAGATATTAACCTGAGTCGCTAGATATACATCATTCAGATGAGGAGGCCGCACTTGAACAATTGCTCGATATGCATTTTTCCGTCCCTCAGTACTCTTAATAGCAGAAAAGAACATACAGAGAAAAAAAATGGTCAAAAAATGATGGAGATGAAGGAGCAAACATTTGGAAGAAGAAGAAGAAGAAGAGGGTAACTAGAGATATGTAAAGTCTACCCCAAAATCAAAAAAGTAGTTTGATCTATCAACCATAAACAGTTCGAGGGCACTTCTTCTTAGGAGATACCTGAAATGGGAAAGTAGAATACTGTTAAGAAAATATAACAAAGCGTAGTTATAAAATAAGCCTTGGTGTAGATATCAAGCTTCTGATATAAGAAAGTGAGATGAAATGAACCCAGCATTTTCTTTTTCCTTCTTTTTAAGAAATAAACGCAGCATTGTAGGTAAGGCTACCAACTTTTTCATACTGAAATTCTCCAACCCTTGTTTATCATTTTAAAAAATACTTGAAAATTCAATATGAAACTAGTAGATCTCTAAACATCATCAGCATTCGTATTATCAAGCTAGAAAGTACACCAACTCCACCTATTGTATCGGTTTAGGATGATGAGGTCCATGTCAAGTTAGCTTGTCAGGTTTATAGGTGATCCCACTTTTCAATTAAGGGATATTTATTTACTATAATGAAAATTTACAAAATTGAGATAGCAAAAATAAGAAATCTTCCTCTCTAACTAAACTAAATAATAAAAAAGCTACCAATTGGTGTGAGTAAGATGAAAGAAATAACTATAAAATTCTCTAAACAAATAATACTTTCATTGAATGATTTTTTTTTTTTCAGACAATCCGCTTGACCCTAAAACATTTGGGTGTCAAGAAAACTCTTAGTATATTAATTCCTAGGTAGGTGACCACCATGGATTGAGCTAATGACCTCTTAGTCATTTATCGAGATTATGTCTCCTTTTTTACCACTAGACCAAACCATGATGGTTCTTTCATTGAGTGGTTTATTAGATTATTAGATTACACTGATCTAAATAAAGAAGTAAGAAAGTGCTCCGCAATGGATCGTGTCGCAATCTCAAAATGGAAGTTTTTTGCCTTTCTTAAGATCATATTCCATTATGGAAGACACTATTCTTTCAAAAGACTTTGCCATGAGGGGAAAGGGTTTTAAATTTTAGATTGGTTCTTAGAACAATATACAAATGTGTTGTCCAGATGTTCACAACATACATTTGATGTCCTTTTATCTCTCCTAAATTTAAGCCCCTCTACTGAATTAGCTTGAATTGCCTGAATTAATGGCTTCATTACATCACCTACTCAAACAAAAAGATAAGGGCAATGAGATCTCTACATATCTCCAAAATAGTATGATGTTGTCCACTTTGGGCATAAGCCCTCATGGCTTTTGTTTTTTGGAAACACCCAAAATGTCACATAACAACAGAGATAATTGTTTTCACTTATATACCCATGATCACTTCATTCCCTAGCCATGTGGGACTTTATTTGCAATCCTAACAATCCTCCCCTCGAACAAAATACTGCTTACAACCTTAATTCAAATAAATCCATCGCCTAACCATGAGAGCTTGCTCCAAATCCCAAGGCACATCTAGTTCATTCTAAGTCAACATCCAAATAGAGCATGAGCATGAGCACAAGCTGCACTTGTTCTTATCAAGGTAAGGGAAACAACGAAGCTACTCAAATAAAGCACAACCTAAGGCTCAATAATTTTTATTGTTCGAAATGTGAGGATTTCCTCTGATGCACAACTAGGTTTAGATCATGGCTCAGATATCAATTGATGTGGACAAAGAAACCTCCACATATCTCTACAATAGTATGATCCTGTCCACTTTGGACATTTGCCCTCATGGCTTCGCTTTTAGAGCCATCCAAAAGGTCTCATACCAATGGAGATAATTGTCTTCACTTATATGCCCACAATCACTTTCTTCACTTGTCAACGTGGGACTTTGTTTGCACTCCTAGCAGTTTCAATCTTCTTGTAAACCAATCTTTCCCCATCCCCTATTTATTATAATGGTACAAGGAACAAATGAGGACCGGCATACCCTATGTAATCTAAGGCTTCTTTCTTAGAGCTCGTTCTTACAAGCTTAGCCCTTGCCTTCGAACAATAATTAGTTCTTTGGCATGGCATGGTACCTATCAGTTAACTGTCATTCCTACAGCTAGTGCGTTATTTTTCAAGCCACTATTCAGGTAAATAGTTTTAACCACCAATGACAATTACCAAGGGCATTTTGTAATGTCGAGATGGATATAGATATCAGTATAATTGCTTTAATGGTTTGGGAATAAAGATTGTAAATTTAATGAAAGAGCTGAGAATTTAATGATACAGATGAAATGACAAATAATTGATCAAGTTAAGAATTGAAGGACTAGACTTTACCAACCAAAATAGTTCGGAGAAATTTTGTAATTTTTACCTAAAACTTAAAAGAGTTTCTATATCAAAGAATTGCTTAAAGAAATTCATATCAAAGGAGATGGAAACTAAATATAGAGTATGATAAGACTGTCCTGACTTCACCTTCGACTATGAATCTGATGGAGGGAAGACATCATCCAGGTCCTGTCCTTTTCCTGGTCTTTTGGTTTACAGCTGGAATCCATTGTTGTGTTGAGATCACTGCTGTCAACTATAAAATTGATTCTCCTTGTTGTGACCTGGAAAACATTAAATGTCCTTAAGTTTAAACAAGAATGGAGAAATTGTAAGTTACAATATAGAACAATGATAACTTTTAAGTTCATTATTCATACCATCTATCAAATGAAGAATCCATGTTTATCATCGACAAAAAAAAAAGGACGTGTGAGTTTAACAAACTAAAGGAGAAATCATTTTGTAGAAAAATTCTAAGAAATTAAGTTAGGAATGTCCGAGTGTGTCAGATGGGGCATGTCAATTTGGCTCGTGCGACCACCAAACCTAATAACAAAATTTTCATTGGCCTCCTTAAACTCCAAGATAAGATCTCATTCTCGATAGAGTAAATAAACCTTCAACCTCATATTAGGTTTTCTGATTATGAGATGAACTGTAGCTTTAAAGTTCTTGATGAAATTTTATTCATCTTGAAATAAATTTAATATATAGTGAGGATTTGAATTTAATTCTTTTCTTCTCAGCAAAACTCTACCATCAAGTATTCAGCCGTGTTCTACTCTTTCTCATTGTTAACCATGGAAGACCTTGCCTAGCAAATGTTATATTTTGGGAGTTCAACAGCAATTTGCGTGGGAGATCCAAACCTATGACCCTTCGATAAAAAACATATGCCCTGACCAGTTGGGTTGGTAATTTCTTATAAATTTGACACCCCTTCCCCATTATATTTTATTTCTCCATGAGGCTTAAACTAAACAAAAAGCCCCCGAAAAAATTAGAAAATAATCTCTATGCCCATATGAAATGTATTAAATTAGCTGGATTCTCATCCTAAATGCCAAAACTTCTCTCTTGACTTACACAGATTTTACGAAAAGAGTGCACAAGAGGTTGTATTCTCTTTTTTTTTAAAGGAAAACGGCCTTTATTATTCATTAAAAGATAGTACAGGAGATGTGTACTTAAAAATAAAGGCAAATACAAATATCAAAACCAAAACCAAAGGATCAGCAGGCGCACCCGGGCAACTCAACTAGGTTGACACCCCCATAGCGTCCTCATCATATCCAACATTACTGAGGGAACCTTATAAAACTAACAATAAGGTTAACAACTATGAAACAAGAACAATCAGAGGCTTCACAAGCTGAAGCTACGAAATTCCAAGAACATAACAAAGACAACAAATACAACAAAAGTGACAACAATAAAAATACTGCAATTTTGAACACCCAAAATAGAAGAGCCGTCGGCTAGTTTTCCAGTTGAATGAAAGCCTGCCAGTTTAAACTTATATCTTGTAGGGAGTAAGCTTCGAAACATTTAGAAAGGGAACACCAAAGAGAAGCATTGAGCTTTGCCGCCTCAAACCGAGCAAACCAAGGAGTTTCCTTATCATTGAACACTCTTTGGTTCCTTTCAAACCAAAACCTCAACCAACACTGCTTTTGTTCCATTAATCTATAGTAAATTTGAGCTTTTCTTGAGAGATGGCCCAGAAAGTAGTTGCTGTACGTTGCTTTTGAAGGAGCTGTCGAAGACCCAAGAAGTGGTGAAGCAGTTGAAAAGTGCTCTCCAGCAATTAGTGGCAAAATTACAATCGAAGAAGAGGTGTTGAAGGTCTTCCTCGGCTGATTTGCAGAGGGCACACCAATTGGGGGAGATATAAAGTGAAGGCAGCTTCCGTTGTAGCACAGAGGAGCAATTAAGAGCTCCGAAAGGCAGCTTCCATCCATAATGTTATATTAACTCGCCTACGGCTGTTGGACTTCCAAAGAGCTTTTTGAAGGCTAGCTGAGAGTGGAGAGGCCAAGGCGAGGTGATTTACCAGTAATTTAACTGAGAAGGAGCCATTAGCTTCTAAGGACCAAATGCGAGTATCTTGTCTAATGTTGACTTCTTTCTAGACCACCAAAGTTAATAAATTTTGGAACTCTAGAATCTCTTCTTCCTTTAAGAATCTTCTGAAGTTGATGGACCATGAGGAAGTGTGAACGTCCCAATGGTTTGAGACTGAACCGTTGGGGTTGGTGGTTAAACCAAACAAAGTAGAGAATTTGTCTTTTAGAGGAGAATATTCCAGCCAAGGGTCTTGCCAAAATACAATTCTGTTTCCATTCCCCAATTTAAAGGCTGCCAAAACCTCAACTTCCATCCATGTTCTTGAAATACTGATCCAAGGACTGCGAAGACTACAATGACATTACCGGATGTGTGCCAACCAAAGAGGCTGCTGCCATGAATACTTGTGATAACTTGACTCCACAAGGAGGTTTGTTCTTGCATAAACCGCCAGCCCCAGTTGGCTAAAAGGGCCATGTTTCTAGCCTTCAGCCCTCTTAGCCCAAGTCCCCCATCTTCTTGTTTTTTAGATACAAGCTCCCATTTCGAAAGGTGGTTTATCTTTCCACCTTTATGACCTTCCCAGAAGAAGTTTCTTATGGTCCTTTCTAAAGTTGAAATCACTTTTTCAAGCATCAAAAAAGAGGACATGTAGTAGATTGGTAGATTAGAAAGGACTGATTTGCAAAGGGTAGCTCTTCCTCCCCTTGATAAATTGTATCTTCTCCACTTGTCAAGTTTCTTATGCACCTTATCAATAACCGGCTGCCAAAATTCCACTTTTTTTGGATGTCCCCCAAGTGGAAGGCCCAAATATAAGAAAGGAAGGTGTGCTAGTTGACAATTCAGCCTTGAAGCTACTGCCCTCAACTTGAAGTCTTCAATATTAATCCCACAAATGGCAGATTTTTCCCAATTAACCTTCTGTCCGGAACACCACTCAAAAAGTGCAATGGTTTTTCTAAGAGTATCTAGCATGTCGTCCTCATACTTACAAAATAGCAAAGTATCATCGGCGAATTGAAGAATGGAGATCTGAACTTTGTCTTTTCCAACCACAAAGCCTTCAAACAAACCTTTTTCCCGGGTTCTATCAACCAACACACTTAACAAATCACTAACCAAAAGGAAAAGAAAGGGAGAGAGGAAATCCCCTTGTCTAATTCCCCTTGTGGCTTTAATTCTACCTCTTGGTCTTCCATTTATGAAGATGGAGAACATTGGATTAGAAATACAACCCATAATCCAAGAAATCCATTTGGGGTGGAAGTTTCTTCCATGGAGGGTTTTTTTCAAGAAACTCCCAATCCACTCTGTCAAAGGCTTTTTCAAGATCGAGTTTCAGAATCCATCCTTTCCTCTTCTTGCTTCTGTAATCTTCTACTGTCTCGTTTGCTATTAGAATCGGGTTAAGGATTTACCTACCTTCAATGAATGCACTTTGAGTTGGGCTTATTAGGCTAGGCATGATTTTTTTAAGTCTTTCCGCAAAAACTTTGGCTATAATCTTATAGACTATAGTAGATAATCTTATAGGTCTGAAATCTTTCACTGAGACTGCCTCTGCCTTCTTTTGGATTAGGCAAATGAAGTTTTCTTTGACATATGAATTGAACTTTTCATTGTGATAAAACTCATCGAAAATGCCCTTCAGATTGTCTTTTAATAAATTCCAAAATTTTAGTATAAATTCTATGGTAAAGCCATCCGGACCTGGTGCTTTGTTTCTTCCCAACGTCTTTACTACTTCCTTAATTTCTGCTAGGTTAAAACTGGAAACCAACTGACCATTTTGTTCAGTAGAAACCCTTGGCCATTCCAAATTCTGAGGAAGTGAATGAGAGCCCTGGCTTTTAGAGTAAAGACTGCCATAGAATCCCAAGATTAAGGCTTCTACTTCTCTGAAGGACTTTGTTGAATCTCCTTGATCATTAATCAGCTCGATAATTAAACTTTTTCTTTTTTTGGCTGCAAGGAAGCGATGGAAAAAAGTTGTATTTTCATCCCCCAATTGCAGCCATTCCAGCTTACTTTTTTGTATAAGATCTCTTTCCTCTGTTTGATACAGAGATATTAAGTCTGCTTTTAACGAGATTCTTAAATCTTCCTCTATTGAAAAAACTTCTTGACTTTCCACAATCATATCTCGTCTTCTTATTTCTTCCAAAAGTGCATCTTCATTAGCTTTCTGTCATTTTACTTCTTCCATTAACCATCTTTTTAGGGCCTGCTTCAGTCTTCTTAATCTGGCTGAGAATACAAAACCAGCCCACCCTTGTTGACTTTCTATGTTTAAGGATCTTTCAATTATTCTACAACCCTTGTTAAGTAACCAACTATTACAAAATCTAAATGGAGAAGGTCCCCATTCGAAAGCTCCAGCTTCAAACAAGAGTGGAAAGTGGTCAAAAATTGGCCGAACTTGTCTTGATACTCTCGAGTTTTCAAAAAAATCAACCCATTTGTTTGAAATGAAGAATCTGTCTATAAGCGATCTTGATATTAATTCACCTTCTCGTGACCAAGAGTATCTTCCATTTGACATTGGAATTTCAAGTAAGTTTGAATTTCTAATGAAGTGGTTAAAGTGTCTGATTTCTCTAGTTGCTCTCCCCATTGGATATCTTTCTTGTCTTCTTCGGATGCAATTAAAATCCCCACCAAGACACCAAGATTCTTCACAACTTTCAGCTAGGGATGTTAATTCAGACCACAATCTCTCTCTTTCTCTATGGTTGTTTGGACCATAAACATTGGTTATCCAACACACTTTCTTGCAAATGGTATGGCATTTTATTGTTAATGAGAATTCTGCCTTAACAATCTCAGAGACTGATATCTTGCTTTCATCCCACAGTGTCAGAATGCCTCCTGATCTGCCTTGCAATTCCACGAAAGCCCAACACACATCCTTTGAGCTCCATAAGCTTTTTATGAATGGAAGGTCGAAGCTATCCTTTTTCGATTCTTGTAGCAAAACAATGTCCGGATTTACTTTTTTCAGGAATCTCTTCAATCTTTTTGTTTTATCACCAAGACCCCTAGTATTCCATGAGATGATCTTCATTTGAAACTCTTAAAGCAAAAAATTGTAGAAGCGGCAGAGTTCCAGTCCTGATTAAACCAGGACGATGTCACAAATTTCCAAGGAGGAGTTGAGCTCTTGAGGTTAGGCAGAAGAGGTTGGGGGGCTGGAATAGGGACTTTTAATGCCTCTGTCTCCTGATCTTCATCACTGTAAAATAGAAGATTGAAGTTCATATTGGCTCCAACTTGGTCTTCATCATCCTTGTGGTTGAGATCATGTTCCTCATTTTCTAAATCTTCACTGCTAACACTAACGACTGAAACTTCATCAAATCCTTGTGAGAGTCTTCTTGGATTGAGAGACTCAATGAAGGAGGAGCCTTGCACAGAAGGAAAAGTTGGGTCTGAGATTTTGAGAAGTTGAGGAGTACATTCTTAGCCATTTGTCATTCCAAAATAATGTTCTCTCCCCACTTTTTATTGAAAAGGAAATGTAATTTTCATTAAGATAATGAAAATTTCTCTCCCCATTTCCAACAATATAATTGAGAAGGCAACAAAAATGTGAGAAAGCTTTGAAATAGTCTCCCAGAACTTGAAGGTTTCAAACAGTCTACCACAAGTTGCAGAAACTTCTAGATTTTCTTTGTTTAGTGAACCAGCCAAGCTTCTCCACGCGGTAACTAACAATAATATTAAACCAAAGTTCCCATTTTTCTTAGGGAAACCACCGAAGCCACTTCACAAGCAATGCATCATGCCTCCACTTCACGTTCCCAACTCGAGCACCATCTTTTCCAATGGTAAGTCATGAATCCCCAATTAACTACACAACCAAACATTCTTTTCTTTGCCACAATCCAAATGAAGCTCTCAACTTTAAGTTAATTACTAGAAAATAATGTATTAGCATTACTTTGTTCAAATGTTGACATTAAATAATCAACTAACTAATAAAATTAATATGAAGTAAGAATTAAAATTAATTAGCCTACATTTCTCTCCTGTTTACTACTCAACTCCTTGAACTAAAAACTCACTTTCTAGTAGAATAATTAAAGCGCCATCTTCTTAATCAAGGATAATTATTACCCAAGCTCAAACACAGTGTTTATATGCCTATGGTAACAACTTCCCGTAAATTGTGAAAGAAATGAGGCCATAAGACTTCAAAGTTTGAAACAATGAACTTACTTGGAAGGTTCCTTGTATGACCCTTAGTGGCCGGACCATTGTTGAAGGAAGCTCAAGAATAATTCTTTCATCAAGCTCACTAGGAACATAACCAGGCGCCACTGGTGATGAACCCTGAATTAACTCTTGCTCATTGACAAGTTGTGTACTACTAGACTCTGCAGATGCCTGGAGGTTCTGTTCAGATGGTTCAGTCAACTTTGAGTGATCCTCAACACTTTGTTCTACATCATCAGTCCTACCATCTAAACTATCAATTTCCATTTGTTCATCTTCATCGTTCACTGCCTCTATAGCTATTGCATCTGCCGCTAATATAGAGGCATTTGATGAGCTCAATGCCTCCTCCCCATTTTTCTTCAAGTCAGTTTGATCCTCATAATTGGCAGCAGCACCACAATGATCAGACCCTCTGTAATTCCTCCTCAAACATCGTCTCATCCTGGAAGAACTTTCCATCAAATCTAGCTTCCAGAAAACCTAAAAATTGATATTCACGCATCAGTGACAAATGCAGTTCAGACAAATCGTAGCTAAGAAACAAGAACAGTCCCTTAAATCAGTATGAATGCAGTAAAATGTAAAATATTAATCTTCACTTGGGACAACATTTCATAACATACACGTGAAGGTTTGGAAAAATGTTCCCCAATCGGACCAAAGAGACATCTCATTTCTATCAAGTAATGCACTAATTTTCTCCACGCACGAATTCCTTTGTACATGCGATGATGATCAATAACCTCAACTTGGGCTCGCCTATCAACCTGGAGTGTCGGAAACATAAACAAAGCCATTAAACACAGGCAAAACCAGAGAGAGGAAGAGAGAAAGAGAGATGATACTGACCTCAGATCGCTGGATGTTCCTTGCTAAGGCAAAACTTGCTACAAGGACAGCAATGAATTTATAAGATAAAGCATTGAAATCCTTCCCGTAAACTGATTTCGTGTCAAATGGTTGCAGACATTCCATCCAGGCAACTGCCATAGCTTCCGAATTATTCCATCGCTTTACACGTTCCCCGTCACTAGTATTTCTCCTCTGTGCTGATGTGGCCATGGCCACAGCACTGAGACCCCTTCCTGAACCAATCTTTGCATTACGCTCCAAATCACGTGCAGCTGCCAAGGCAGCTGCTTTTGCAGCAGCCTTGTCCTTTGGTAAAGATGGTGCTCTGTTAGGCACCTCCAAAGGTTTTTGAAAGCTGGAAAATGTATGGAGCCTAGTTGTTTTCCTCTCAAGCAAGGAACTATCTCGCCTTAGTTGTGATGTTGTGGCAGGAGCTGTAGTTTCCCCACCAGAGGCACCAGCAGCAATCATTGCTAATGCCATAGCCGCTGGTGGTGATGCAAATGCAGCAGCCCATGCTGGAGCGATCATCGCAAGAGCAGCCTGACAGATGAAATGAGATTATTACAACATAAAGTGATATCAAACCAGAATAAACTCCATGAAAAGCCAAAGATATGCTCTTGTTGAATCCCTATTTACAACGAAATCTCATTTAGTAAACACTAAGGAAAAAAATCAAACAACAATAACGGTAAAAATAATAAGAGTTCTTGATGCCATCTCCTGAGTGGGGAAGAGAAAAGTAATGATAAGAATGAAATAATCAAACATGTTGATATATGGAAGGAGGAAGATACTCTCTTACACGTGTCAAGTATAGCAAAGAATGATGTCAATCAAAAGAATGATGAGACTGAAGACACAAACAAACAACCATTTAATATTGTTTTTTATAGAACCAACTGCTTTCATTAAGAAAAAAAATGAAAGAATACATGAGCATACAAAAAATCAAGCTCACAAAAACCCTCCTAGAGAAAGGGTTTCCAACTAATCAAGATATTGTCTAGGGAATAATTGTAAAAAGTCTTCAAAACCGAAGTCCAAAGAGAAACATGAAACCTCACCAGAGACCAAACCTCAGTAGAGTCTTGCTCCACATCACGAAACACTCGGTAGTTCCTTTCCCCCCAAAGATCCCACAATAAAGCACATACCCCAACGAACAAAAGAAAACAGTCTTTCTCTTTGAAAGGCGGATGAAGGAGGAACTCCACGATCGTATGACAAGCAAGAGAAAAATTGAACTCCTAAAAGAAGTCATTCCATACAGATCTTGCAAATTGACACTCCCAGACAAGGTGATCCAAGTTTTCCTCCACCTTCCGACAAAAGATGCAACAGAAAGGACCCATTAACGAAGGAACCTTTCTCAAAAGCTTATCCATCATGTTCACACGATCAAGCAAAACTTGCCAAGAAAATAACTTAACTTTCTTAGAAATCTTTAATCCTCCATAAAGCATCAAAAACCGACTCTACAGCGAGAGAAGGAACCAATAACAACCTAAAAATCCCCCCATGGGGGAGGAATTCCAAACACGAACATCCTTTCTCCCAAGCCTAAAATCAAAACCCTCAAGCGAGGAGAGAAGAGAGGAGGTCACCTCCGTCGTTTCCCTATTGGACAAAGACCAACGGAAACCAAAAGAGAAAGAAACCGAATTTCCTGACCAGACCATAAAGTCAAAGACCTAATAATTTTTCTTGGAGGACAACTTATATAGACGAGAAAACATAGAAAAGAGAGGTCTATCCCCTACCCAAATAACTTCGCAAAATATGTTTTCTTACCATCTCCCGCCTCACAAAAAACATGATGGGCAAAGGAAGGGAGTTGAGAAGAAATAACGTTTCAAAGATTTTGGTGTGTGCCTTTAACCCCTTTCACCACCCACTCATAGGGATGGGGACCGTACTTACTCTCAATAATCTTATGCCAACAAGGATTCAGGTTCAAGGGAAAAAGACCAAAGCCACTTAGCCAACAAAGCTTTGTTGCATAACCTTAAATTCCCAACCTCTAATCCTCCCTGATTGAGGGGCTTTTCCAGAACAACCCAGCTAACCAAATGAGACCACCTCCCTTCCCTCACCTATTCCCAGAGGAAGACTCTCATAAGTTTCTCAATGCTCTTGCAAACAGAAGCAAGGGCATCGAAAAGCGAAAAGTAATAAATGAGGATACCACTCAAAAACTGATTTAGTAAGCGTCAATCTCTCTGCTTTGGAGAAAAACCTCTTCTTCCACGAACCTAATCTCTTCCTCATCTTCTGCAAGGGGGATCCCAAAACGAGATAACTCTTGGATTACCTCCAAGGGGGAGACCAAGATAGGACGAAGGAAAAGAACCAACCTCCCAACCAACCAAACTAGCCCATCTAATAAGCTTTTCCTGCTCTATCATTATCATTACCAAGAGATAATCGAGGGAGAAAAGAAATCAGAATAAAGAAAGTTTGTGTATATTGCTATATCTATGTTCTGAGCAATGAATACATTCTGAAGATCCAGGTACTTGCCAACTAAAGGTATAGATTTTTAATATTTCTGCATCAAATTCCAACTGAAGGTTACAACACATAAGATACAAAGAAGAAAATCTAACAAAATGGTGAGTTGATGTAATTAACTCCTAAATTATATCTAACTTTCCTAAAAGGATTACTTTAACATTCATTCTCAACACTAAGTGTAGTTTAGGTTTCAGATGCCTTCACCAATTCTTACACAGATAACCATCCAGAATTTTCTCCATCTTGCAGTTCCATGTTTTTTAACAAAATATATGTTTCTAAAAGAAGCCATATTTGCCCCTGTTATATATAACATATGTGGAGCATAAAGATTAATAACACATGTATTTATTAATTAATGGAACACGTGAATATAAGAAAACCTTGGCACCCAAATGCACAGATAATGGAACAATTTTTCCTTAAAAAGCTTATGAAAATGTTACAAGGACCAGAGGCAAGGGAGCATATTCCACGAGAGAACAGTCTAGTTCTTTGCATTCTCTAGTTTTTTTTAAACACGTGAAACAAAATGGTTCAATTGAAGCATCTAGCTTGAAGGCCACAATTACATCTTCCGAAAGAGAATGGCATTTCTGAAGGAAAATTGCAAAAACGTTCTTTTTATGTTCGATAAGAAATAGGTAGCAATGCATTTTTAGAACTCAAGAACACAGATGTACAACCTATAGAACAAATCCTATTCAAATAAGGTTATAATAGGTAGCATTGCATTGAAATAATTTCTCTTTGTTCTGAAAGAAACAAGGAACATAAAATTTTAAGCACATTTTAATATTGTTATTGCTAATAATGTTCTGAATACCTCTATTGGCAGTGCATCAGCAGCCAATGCCCGGTCATCAACAGTTAGAGGATTCAAACCATCAGCGGTGGCAAGTTCATGAATTCCAGCCAATAAAGGCCGCCACCTCCTCAAAATGGCAACAAACGGTGGTAAAATAGCCTCAAGGTACTGTTTTCGAAGAGGTTTTCTGTCCTTGCCAACTGAATGCCAAACCTGTAAGATAAAAATTTGAACAAGGCAATGTAATAGAGCAACTATTTGCAAAGAAGAATGATGCAGAACCAAGCAATCAAATATTGCCATGACGAATACTTGGTCAAGCAACAATAACCACATATAGCAAAAGATAAAGATAAAGCAAGAACTGAACCTCATGGAATAGTTATTCTAATCACTAACCTCAGAATAGAGGACACAAGAAGCAACCAACACTCTCTGCCTCTTGGAATCAGATATTGGCATGTTAAGAACAGGAGAAAGCACACTGGCCACAAACAATGACTATCAGATTCATCATTCTGAAGGAAAAAGAACTAGATATATATACACACATACATATGTTTTAAATTTTAAAAATATAAATAAAAATTTAAATCCAATTTAAAATTTATATATATAAAAAAAAATAAAAATAAAAAAACCCTGCAATGATGAGGATAAGTGTAATTCTGACATATGTTTCTGGAGAAGAGACAATATTTTAAATAGAGAAGAGACTCAAGAACTTCATGCCAACTATTTTAGGCTATACAAGTCACCACTAATTGAAAACAATCAGAGAAGGGAGAACTGTCAGATTGTCCTTCCTTTAAATGACATACAATAGTGGGTTGAGAATTTTTAGCATTATTAAAAAAGTAATAATAAATAAATAACAATAACAACGACAACATTAAGTTACTTATGCCAAATATTGATCTTCTAAAATCCATCTCAAATTTCACATTTAAATTGCATACGCTGAAATTTTAACAACATGGTCCTAACAAAATATTCAGGATTTATACCTCCAAAGTAAAGCTGACCGTGGTTTTCTTCCTTCTGGAATTCCATCATCTATACTTATATTTCTCATTAGTATACCATTTTCACCATCATCATCCTCCCTCATTGAAAGAAGCACCATTCGGAGCATGCATAAGAATGGTTGGTCACTATCTAACAACTGGTAAAGTGCAGACATGCCGCCCATTCCAGTACCTGATCCTCCACCTATTCCAAGGCCACCACCAAGTCCTGATTCATCCAAGAGTAAAGCTTGGAGCATGGCCACAGATTTCTTTATCAGAGGAAGTTCGATCCAATTCCCACTATTATCTTTTTCCAAATACCCCCAAGATTCCCATCCACTGCCTCCACCACCAAAGAGGGCCTTATTTGAAGGGAGACCAACACCATACCATAATCGACTCCTATACTTCCAACCATCGGCTAAATCTGTCGCATAGCTACCATAAGAAACAAAAGCACATGAAACAGATCCATAAGGCTCGGCTGCTGCTGCTGCAGTGAGACGCTCCATCACCACAGAAGAAATTTGCCCATTTGCATCAGCCATTGAAGCAAGGACCTGACTCAAACAATACTAAGATCAGTTCAAAGAATCATTATCTACAAGGAAGAAACAGTGAAAAGAAGAAATTAGATAATTCATTTCATAAATTAGCCAGCTTATCTTAGATAAGTCAACAGTGCTCAAGAAAATACAGCATCATATCGAGGGATCCCTCTTTTTGCAGTTCAATACTTGGGTAGTGGAATCAGATTCCACAAGTTTGGTGGTAAATAACTTGTTAAATAATAACGCCAGAGATGGTTCCACAGAGTCTTTGAACCATTGACCTTAGAACTCAAAGACACAATTATACAACCTATAGAATTAATCCTATTCAAGTAAGGTCGTTTTTTAACCATTGACCTCGAAATTGAAAACTGTCTTAACCCTTAAATCCAACTCTAGAATATAAGATTTTCTAGTGTTGTGTGTGCGTGAAGGTTACCAACCACAAGGTACGAGGGTTAAAAAGTAAAAAAGAAAAAATCTCAAAGTGGCAAAACAATAGGACAGTAAATACAAGACAATGTTGATGTCTGTCTGTCTTTAAAGTTAATAAAGAAATTTTGACATACATCAAGAGGTAGTCCACTAGGCTCACTAGATATTGATCCACGGATACTGGTAGGTTCTTGTGGCTCTCTGCCACCAACACTGGTCAAAGAATTTGAGCGGTTATTCAGTGGAGACACAAGCGAAAGAGGAGATGTATAACCATCTCCAACACTTGAAGCACATGATAATTTGCTCTGTGACCGCAAATGATCCTCAACGAGCATCAATATCACAATTGCATTCTCCACCAAAGATACAGAAAGCTGTGCAGCATTCTCTGCTTCAGCCTTAGCATCTGTTGGTGATAATCCCTCAGCTGCCACACCAGCAGCTGCTGCAGCAATAACTTGAGTCTGCCAATAATAAACTAAATTTAAGTTACATAGTACAAAAGAACAGAGGAAAGTAAGAGATGGCCTAAAATTATCCATATTCCTACTGAACAAGTTGAGACACTCAGCAGATGTGAGAGATTAGAAGGAGGCTAAAATGCAAAGGAATAACTCCAAGCGAAGATAAAATGAAGCATAAACAGAAGTTCTACATTTTCCTTCTGATTTAAAATAATTTTTATAATTCAGCTTCGCAGAGCTTTAGTTAATACCATAATGAAAACACGGAAGATAACAAGAATGAATGTATTGCCACAACAGAATTATTGCATGTTTTGAACTGAGGAAATCTCCAAGAAAGAGAGCTACCTGAGCCTGCAATTCCCTCCCAGAAAAGTCCAGCAAACCACCCAATAGTCTTCTTTTAAATATTGGCAATGATTCTTCACGTCTTTAAACAAGAAGAAATTTGTACCCAAAAAGAAAAAAGATAAAAGTTGCAATAAATAATTTTCCAGAAACAAGCTAAGATTATTACTAGACATTAAATGCACTAAAATCCAAATAGCAAGCAGAATCATCTAATGTCAAAGCAACAATAATATTGTATGGAAGTGGGGGAAGGGAAAATTTTAACAGATTACTGGACTTTCTTCACTGCAAATTAAAGTAGTTGTGTAAAGCAAACACGTGAAGTAGAAGAAAAACAACATGCTCCTAATTGAATAAAACCTCCACGTAGAGAACTATTGGTTTCAAACACTCTTTCATCAAGCTAATACAATGACATTTAAGAGAAAGCTTGTGACCAAGTTCTTTAATATATGCATGTGTGTAGCAGAGGTGAGAAAGAGGACAAGAGGTGACCATACTTCAATTTGCAGCTCTAGAGAGATATCAAAGAGAGAAGGTACCACGTTGATGTGATTCACAGATTTTCAATGGTTTAATTGATATGATATTAGGGCTCAACTTTTGTATCAACTCGAGGTAGAAAGGCATATCTAGTGCTCTTCCTACTGTCTAATGCATCGTCAATTACTAATTGCAGACACAAAAATGCACTTTGGATGTTAGTCTGTGACTATCAACAACTGAATTGTAGACTGTACAACAGATCTGGAAAAATAATGAATCTGAATCCATTCACTTTTCTTTAAGAAAGAGGTTTTCCAATGAAGTGGATTCAATGATCAAGCTATTATTATGAAACAGAAAAGGTGTTTTAAATGTTAAAAAAGAAAAAGGGTTTGTGATAGATGCCGTACCTCACTCGTTGATCCCCTGTACTCGAACCACCCACAATAGAGAGCCATTCTGCACAATGAATTGTAGCTTCAATATCCTGAAAAATGGAAGTGGTAACAGAATGAAAAATGGAAGTGGTAACAGAACAAAAATAAATATGACTGATAGAAACTAGAGATGAGGAAGTAATATGATCACAAAATAAAATGAGATGGAACCAGTTTTATGTGAAAGAACGGGAAAATAAAATTTGACCTTCCATCCATCCTTCTGCCGCATTGAATGCTCTAACATGATGATCAGAAAATTATGTATAAGGTCTTCCACGTCTCCTACACTTGCAGTCTGAGAATTTTTGCTCTCTCCCATCTAAAAAAGAATGAGCCAGAAATGAAAACTGAAATATGATAAAAGGAATGTTCATTGCCTTCCCAATGCACCAGTAGTACAAGATTCCCATAAATACAGATTTATAATTGCATACATGTAACTCGACCATTCATCTACCACAGTCAAATTTATAAATTCTAAACTTACATCAGATAACATTACCTCATAGTTGGAAATCAAAATCTCCAGAATCCACTCAGGCCATTCTTCCATTTTGGTTAAACTGTTCCTGTTTTCTGGATGACTGCAAGCCAAAAACAGAAGATCCTGGAATCATATACCAAAAAGTTCAGAAACTACAACAGATAATCAATAAAAAGTTAACAATAAATCAATTAAATATGGAGTGATGAATGACTTAAACCAACATCAACAATAAGTGAAAATCAGAAATCTAAAATTGTTTAATTGCCTCCACATAAGCACATTGATGGATCTCAATTATTGATGTGTACAGTACGAAACGTGTGTTGGGAGAAGGGGTGGAATAACTTGCTTTATAGATAATTTGATGCATTCAGTGAGGCTAATCAGTAACTGGTGGGGGGGAGATGTATGCAAGATGTATTGTGAGAGTACATAGGAAGAACTTGAGTAGATAGGAGTTTTCTCGACTGTAGTAGGAGGTCTAGAATAAGGAGCAATAGGGAACTCTTGAAATTTTCATCAAGTTGCACACACCTGAAACTCTTTTAACTCGTGTGCATTCAGTGGGGCTAGTCAGTGACTAATGGGAGGAGACGTATGGGAAATGTATCAGAGTCTATACGAAGATCTAGAGTAGATGGGAATTTTCTTGGCTGTAGTAGAAGGTCTCTAGAATAAGGGGTATAGGGAACTCTTGAAATTTTCATCAAGTTGGATACACCTGAAACTCTTTTAAATCATGTGTATTCTATCGCACATCTCTCAAAAAGCAAAAAATAGCCCTTCCTTGTCTATTTAGTTTAGTTTGGCTCTTTTTGGGTTTCCCTTGTCACCTTGTGTAACCCATCTTTTTTGTTGGTTGCCGCACCCTTTTTCTTAGTTCTCATGTATTCTTTCATTTTCCCTCCATAAATGTTAGGCTTCTCCCTTTCTTTAAACATAAAAATTAATAACAATTTAAAAAAAAAACAAAACAAAACAAAACAAAAACAATAACAACTACAACTACAACTACAACAACTACTGAGTAAGGTGCAAAATGACTGATGCAGACCCTTCTTAGTTGTATGCATAAGTTACCATTTTCCTCTTAGTTGTATATTTGAGTTCTGCTTGGCTATCAAGAGGCTGAGTTGGTTGTTAGTTTTGTTAATCGATTGACTGCTGTAACTAAATAATCAGCCAACTGTTTTTAACCTAACTAATTGTGAACAAACAACTGGTATAGTTGTAATCTATTTCATTCAAACTAACACAATTTATAATACTTTTCATTACATCAGTGACAAAATAATCGTTGTAGCCAACCAAGAAGGAAAAAGAAAAGCTCTTGATATGCATGGATAGATTCTAGTGCAGCACCAAATCTCTGCAACTCATAATTTCCTTGCACAATACCTTTTCCTTTTTATGGATGAGAGATTTAGTAGTATAATGAATAATGACAGAAAACATAATGACGGAAAAGGCTATCGTCCATCCAAGGACCAAAACCAATTACAAAACGTATTTCCAGTTCTAGAAGGGTGAACAATCAAAAAAATAATAAATCATATTTGTTATAGTTCCTAATAAACAGAGTTTGCAGCATGTAATGAGAAGATAACCATAACGCCGAATTATCATCAGGCATACCTGTAATGCTCGGGATTGGAAAGCCGTGGATGCATAGGGAAGTGAGCGTAAAAGAACCAACAGAAGTTGTAGATGTTCAAAGCGATGGCCAGAATCATAGAAGTTTAGCCCATCTTCAGTTGAAGAAGCATTAATCTGGAAAAAGAAAAGGAATGAAGCAATTATGAATCGATAATTTCAGAAGTTACATCATTAAATAAAAATATCATAAAATATTTGAAGATGCACATTCAAGAAAGGAAAGTCATGGACACAAGGTAATCCAAAAGGGACGTAGGCATGATAACACATTACTTTTATTTCTTTGCATCTACTTGGTATTCACAAAATATCAATACGTTATCTTTATATGATTTCTCGTTAATTCTTTACCCACCAGAAAATGCAAATGTTTTACAATTCATTTCACATAACTTTTTCTTTCCTGGAGATTAAAAAAACACTTTCAATAGAGGTAGAAATGAAACGGGTGAAAAATATAATGTTAGGACAAGAATCCAACCCTAAATAGACATGGAATTAAAGTCCATGAGGGGGCATGAGATGAAATGTACATATGCATGACATAGAAAAAATCTATACTAAAATAATTAGGTGATCTAAATAAGCCTATCCTAAAAGAAACAGGAAAGAATCAAATCCCCCACTCCAGTTGAACCTTTTTCTCAGCCTTGCACTCAAAAGCACACATTCACTGAGTACACTGTTTGGAGTTTATTAGGAAGGTATGAATTATTTAGACATAGAACAAGATGATATACCGATGCCCCCATCAAAGCTGTGTACACATTGTTCGTCATAAGCTTATTAGGTGCTGCTTGGAAAGCCTTCTGAAGAGCATAAAGTAGCAGTGAAACTTTATCATCAAACATGCTACTGCCGCCATCAGGAAGCCCGCTACCCAAAATGTTAGTCGTTGCATCTGAAGGAGTAGAAGAATCAAATTTCAAATGGCCAGATGCTACTAGAGCTCCTACAAGTCCAATGATCCCAACAACAATTCCATCCCTTTTGTCCACATTGTAAACGTTATTTCTCGCATTGTCAGCAGTAATCGAAAGACTTATACCACCTAAACTCTTAACAAAAGAACTCTCAGAAATAGATAGCATCCTCTCAATTCTCACACCAGAGGAAGCAGCACCAAAGCGTCTCACACCACCAATTTCAGTTGATTCAAATTGCCAATCTTTCTCAGGTACATTTGGTTTCTCTTCTTCTACAGATCCTATATCACCATCAAGGATTCTCTCAGAGACTCCATCCCCACTGTCTAAACCAGATTCCTGGAAAAATGAAGTTTCATGAGTTGTCATAACTTCCGGATCACTGACATCACCAGCTTTGACTTCCCGCTGTAAGAGCACAAGAAGTGTCTCTATTCCACCACATGCTATGAAAGCCTCCGCAAAAGTATGAGCTCTAGAAGTATTTGGCTGCACCACCAACCTGTACACTAAATGCAATACTCTCGCAACCTGGCAAGAGCCAAGTTAGAAAGAAGTTAGAAATTTTCAAATCATTTTTTTACTGTATAAGAACCAAAAACAAGAAAGCACAGTAAATGGAGGGCACTTCTTTCAACAAGAAACATTGCGTCAACAATAAAAGCGAATTAGATATCCTCCCTCAGCCTGACAACAAGAGATATCAAAAGAGCTCTCTAAATTGGCTAATATCAAGAATAATGAAAGTAATCATTAGTAACAAACAACCAAATTGAAAAATCAACATCCATCCCTAATCCCAGATTCAGATCTGTTTTGCTTAAAATTTATGCCAAAAACCATCTCCTGATTTATGAATGTGTCAAATAATGTTCCCCAAAATTTCCAAGACCAAAAACAACATATAAACAGGTGTGTCTACGTCTCTACAAGCCACCCAACAAGGAGCACATCTCAGAGGAATGGAATAATGCATTTCACGCATACAATTACACAAGCTGGTAAGCCATGGGCTTTTGGATGCTGCAGATGAGAATGAGATCACTGTGTCAATAACAATAACAAGGATTTAAGGGGGGGAAAGGAAATGGCTCCTTGCCGATCAAAAGAGATTCACGAAAAGCTGGGACAATAAGGACAACCAAGGAAGATTGTGTACTACAAAAAACCTCATAAATATTCTAAAAGGAAAATTAAATAGAGAAGCGTATCAGCATAAGAGTCTTTCAAATTTCAATGTTTCCACATTAGTGATAAAATCATGCATGAGGAGGAAAAGATAGGACAAGTTTTATGGCGTTAACTTTTCAAATCACTTAATTCCTCTTCACATATTATCTTCTCGTCTTTTTTTCCTATTTGCTGACAGAAAAAGCGTTCGAGATTTTTTCTGGAGAGGGAGGTTTCTAGGAAACTTTTAAACTTTCTGATAAATCCCACAGGAGTTCCAGAATCTCCACTAGTTGCCAAAGGTGAGTTAGATGAAAGTCAATATAAATTGTGGGTTGCAAATGTGATCAAGAAATTTGTAGTCGGAGTTTCTTGGTCAATATATATATAGATAGATACAGGCAAGAAACTACTGATATTTCGGTGTCTAAGATTGATTGGCAGGGTAAAGCTAGCGGATTATATACCAATCTCTGAGGAGGAAATGCAGAATGAAGAAAGATTATCCATTCATGTTCTCAAGTGCCGATTTAGAATTTATAAAGTATGTATACCTGATTTGGTTGTGGACAATCAACCATGAAACCAAGCAAACAGCGAACATCATCCGAAGCCAGCGAGGGAGGAGCTGCTACTATTAGAAGTTCAATTACCACTAACAGTTCATCAACTAACGCATTCACTTCCCCTACTGGGCGTTGATCTTCATTTAAAGAAAAAGTATTGACAGAGTCCTTTTCATAAATTGTCCAGTAACATCTTCTGCAGCCATCAAGAAGCATTTGAATAGCATTGGCATCCCTCATTACTGATGACTCTGTGAAAACCATGTCAGCGAGTGATGACAAAAGCTTTTTTTGTAGTCCATAGTTGCATAAACTCCATATTTTCAAATCCAATAACAAGGTGCTAAAAAGCTGCACTTTAAGTATGTGATTGCTCTTTTGGGATTGACATAGGGAGACGATAGCAGCGACAAGTTCCTCATCTTCAACTCCATCATGCTTTCCAGGATCAAGCGAGGACAAAGTCCGCAGGAGATAGTTTAAAATTCTCGAAAGAATCTCGGGCCCTCTAACACGAGAGAATTCTTCATTATTCCTTGGGTGTTGAACAGCCATTGAGATTATTCGGAATATTGGGGCTGCCAGATTAGCCGTGGCAAAAGAAAGAGGATTGCTCCCTTCTTGAGGTTGCAGGCTAGTTTCATCCACGTGGCTTACTACCAGAGGAAGTAAAGACATAGAACCTCCATAAGCTAAGGCCCACAGAGCCTCCACCGGTCGCATTCTCGTAGCAACATGGACTTGCCCAAGAACCTCAGCGGGTCTTCTTAGTGTGCCTAAATCACGAAAGAAATGTAAGTTAAGCAACATGAAAAGGAATATCATGTAACATTCCATAAAGAAGCTTAGAAGTCTCTAAGGTTTTTAGAAAGTCAGCTAGGTGAAAAATTATCAGATCTGTCTCACATGCATCAATATAGGTACTTACGGGCTGTTTGGGGCATGACTCAACATCTTAAGCCTATAGGATTTAGGAAACTGTGTTTCAGGTGTCGGTTTAGGGAGCTTTAGATTAGGAAATTTTGACTTAGCAATTCATGCCCGTGGATTTTTCAAGTCAAACTTTGATTAGAGAACCCTCACCCAAAACATGGCTAATGCTTAGGAAGTCAAACTCACTCTAAGTACCCATGCTCCAAACGATCAATAAGTATCTAATGTAACTACATATTGACTAATACATTTCACAGCCCTCCTGATCCATATGTAGCCTGTCATTTGTAAGATAACGCACTCAAAGGCATGAAAATTCACTAACCTGCAGCACCTAAGGGTGAAGCATCTGGACAAAAACGACCATTAAGCAAACTCGGGTGATAGAGAAGGTGAAGGCATCCTGCAATATCTGCATCTAAAAGAGAACTCTCTCCAGCCATGTGATGCACATAATCATTTGTTGCAAGCCATGGTAGTCCAGCCCCATTACCAAAAGAAGGTAGCGCATCTCCTCCTCTAGATGCTAAGCGTGTCATCCTTTCTGCACCAATTGATTCTTTGAAGATATAAATGGGCCCCATCTCAGCAAACAAAGGGCACTGGCGACGACGGCGCTGTAAACCAGCCATTGTAGGAGGTGGGTTTGTTCCAATGCAGCAAAATGCAAGTGGTTTGGAGATTCGAGGGAACTCAAAAGGTCGACTTTCATATAAGGCCCCATCAATATACAACCTTAACTCACTCTCAATTTTTCCAATAAGCCCCTGCTTGCAAGTATGCTCCAAACCAATAAAGTACCAGCATTGTGGCTTGAATGCATGAGTAAAATGTAATGAAGCCTTCCTTCCTTTTCCACTGCCACATTCAACAACCAAAAACTGTGCATGAAAATATGCCTCAATTCCTTGATTATCAGCAGATAGAAAACTAAAAAGACGAGGCATGTGTGCTGTTCCTTCACCAGCAAGTGCACTTGCAGCTGCTGCAGCCGACATGGCAGATGATTTTCCAGACTTGGCTGCTGCTGCTGCAGCAATTGCTGCAGCAGCAGTAGCTGTATTTAACGTGTCTGCAAACGACTCAATATAAATCCATGTGGCAAAGGCATAACCATTTGAAAAGGGCCAACGACTTTCCCCTGGACCAAGCAAACCAGAACTTTCACCATCAAACTCAAATGTACTTGCGGGTCCCTTTGACTCTTTTCCACACAATGCCTTCTCCAATGCAAGCAACAATTTAGCTGCCCATTTGGTGGTAAGTGTCCTTGTAATAATTTGAAACCATGAACGCAAGTCTGATACATTTAGTGAATGCCCTGACAAATACTGAATGCAATAGCATAGAGGAGCTCCATCCCAACTCAATTTGTCTGAGGAACCTACATCCTGCACAAAAATTGTTTCAGCTGACCTCAAAAGTACTCCCAGAAGACCAGCCATAGAACACATTGCTCTGTTCCTGGTACAAGCCTGTAAAATAGCAAGCAGTCCCCTGACCATTCTAGTCCTCGGGGACATGATCATCTCATTATCACCCAGACAAGGAAGCCAAGGAATAAGCTCCCCAGCTACTATGGCAGCACGAGAATTTAGCATTACGCTAGGAGGATTGTTCTCTTCATCCTCTTCAAAGCTTTCAACACCGCCCATTGTTGCAAGGAGAGAATCAACTACTGAAAAAGCTACATTTTCCATTTCCTCGCTGCTGCTGCCAAAAGTTTCCTTACCACTCACAACATTCTTCAATTTATCCAAACTCTCAGGCTTCCCCATGATTGCAGAATCCACCAAATGCAACAACTCTGGAGACACATTGGGCATTACAGATTTTGGTTTAAATTTTTGTGGTGATCCAACAGGAGAATATCCAGAATCAAAACTAGCTGGTGAGTTTGATGATTTAATAGAATGACCCAGTCTCTTATCAGCCCCTGGACTAAAAGAATGGCTATCATATTGTAGTTGGCCAACTGGAGAGTCATCAGATTCCACACCAGATGTTCCAGAAATATATTGGGAAGATTCTTGGAATGCACCAGAAGAAAGTCTTGCATCTTCAGAATTCGAAGATCTCTCTGAATCTAAAAGACCGCCAGAGAACTCATCAACAGTCTTCTCCTTGTCTTTCAGACACACCTGCTCGAACTGGTCTTCATCTTCAACAGGAGTCACAGTATTAACCTCTCCCAAGACTAGACCGTCACTAACTATATCGGCTTTATCCCTATCGATATTCGTGTGGTCTTGAGATGTCTGGGATCTCTTCTGTGTGTCACTAGTAACTTCATTGTCTGAATCATTCTCGGAATTTTCAGCAGCTTTTTTAGTTTCTTCTTCTTCATCCATGCTTCTCTGTCTTAGAGATCCAGCAAATTACTTATTCATTTATGTAGAGCGAACGCCATCTACAAGAGAGAAATAGTTTATCTTAGTACAACAATAAATCTGCTTCGATAAATATACTATTCAATCCATGGAGTTCCCTCTTCTAACTTGACCTTTCAATAAGTAATTATCACCATAAGAAAATAATATTTTGAATTAAAAATGGTTTGAAACAAAGATATCTCTTAAGAAAAGGCTTCATCAATGGCAATTCACCAAATACAAACATCTAGATAGAATAAAATTTGTAAATATCATCGTTGCATAGCAGTTGAAGAAGAATAGGTTATATAGATATATGTTCCACGTGAAATTCATCTAAACATACATCAGGCAGGGCAGTCAAAATAAACCCAACCCGGAATACTTAGTAAGATTTTCACGAAAAGATAGAACCCAGAGACTAATTTCAGAGAGGCAGACTAAAAAATAAACACAAATTGACGCCTTTATTGAGCGTGATCAGAAAAATGAACTCCTGTTGAGAGGAAATAGAAAAAGATAGACGCCACCATGCAGCTAGTGGAACTTAAGATGCTTCCATCGCAAGCAAACTACGTGAAAAAGAAAATGATTTCCAATCGTTTTTCTGTATACGACCTAATTCAATTTTCTGAGAACCAAGTAGAATGTCAGGTCAGAAAGCTAGTGGTTTTAATTTGACTCGATCAAGAAATCTTTTACTCCAAATGGGGTCGCAGATCTAGCTTCAAAAAGAATGCACAAGAAGATCTCTGCACGTATGTTACAAATGCCAGTAGCACCTGAAACATTCCATTTTCTAAATTCACCAAACATCAATTCTCTCTAAGATTGACCTTAACGAAACAACCATAGTGAATAGATCAAGCTTAATCAGGTGCCACACCATTCATCCACAAATGCATAGCACATTGATCAATTGACAAAAAGAAAATATACATACGAGATATGAAGGATCCAAAACAGATGAAGCGGAAAACAAGGGAATGCAAGGATGCGAGAGAATCAGAGTGAATCAGGCATTGTTGATGCAGGGAAATGAAGATGAAGCTGCAAGAGAGAAGGAGATGGAACCGAAAATTGATTGTGAAGCCGGATTATGGAGTCAGGCTGGAAATCTTCGTCTTCGATTCGCAGCTCCGACCAAGCGAAAATTGAGAAAAGAGGTCGTCGAGAAAATTAGCGGGGATGGAAGAGAGAGAAAGGATGCGAATTGAGCGCGAGAGGGAAGGAAGATTACGGAGCTATTTTATGAGGCTCCGCCCGTTGGATTTGTTGCCAAGTCAAAAATTAAAATCCAAACATTTTTTTTGCTTAAATACAAAATTGAAACAATTTTTATTTTAATATCGTAGGCCAGGGAGGTGTGCGCTTTTTTTAAAAAAAAAAATATATATATATATATATATAAAACATAAACTCTGTCTTTTCTAAATCTCGGTTTCCACTGTTTTTTGCAATTTTTTTCTTTTTAAGGTTTTTTCTGTTAATTTTTGGTTAAATATTAACAATTTCATGATTTACTCCCTTCGTCTTCTTTTCTTTTCTTTTTCTTTTTTTATTTTTTCTTTTTTTTCTTCTTTTCTCTTACTTTTTCTCTTTAACTTTTAATTTTTCTCAAAATCAATTAATTTATTATATATAAATCTAAATTTATATCTAATAGAACTATTTTCATTTAAAGTTTGTTTGGATTAGATAAGAAAAATATTTTTTTAAAAAAACATCTTTTATTAAATTTTTTTAATAAAAAATATTTAAAATACGTGTTTCAAAAACTGTTTTGAGTTATTATCAAATACTTTAATTTTTTCAAAATAATTTATTTTCAAAATTAAATACTTGAAAATTTGAATCAAACGCACTCTCATTTTAAGTCCAATACATCTGCCAATATTTTTAAAATATTCAACTTTTGTGACTAATTTGTAATTTAACCATTTTTATGTAATAAAGATCACGGTTTCTTTGTTTTACTTCACCAAAATGTGTGAATGTTTTTCTTGTTCATAGAAGGGAATTTCAGCTCACGACTTTGATAAATGAAATGTTGTCTGGGTTGTCTTAGTTTATATATATATATATATATATTCCCGCCTTTCTTCGGACCTCGTTATGAAGAAAACAAAGATTCAAGCGGTATATATATATATTACTAATAAATATAATGAATTCAAATTTACAACTTCGTACAAAATTGACATGTATTTATGATATGAGATATTTCTCCCTATATTCCTCAATTATAGGAATATCCTACTGTATATTTAATTGCCTATGCCATTAATTGTGGGATTTAAATTGGTTATATAATTTTGTATTTTTATCAAATAAGATGGGTGGAAAAAAAACCCTAACATTTCAAAAAAAACTTCGATTTTCATGGTATCAGAGCTAAACTCATCCACCATGGTCGATGGTAACTGGACTAAATTGGTCGTACAAACTGATCCTATTCCAGCGACGAAAATTGATACAAACTCGTCGTTCTACTTGGGGTCGCAAGATTATCCCAGTGATTTCATCACACCTATTTGCTTAAAGCTTGATAATTTTGATGATTGTGTCTCACACTATTCAAGTTGCTCTCTCTTCTCGACGAAAGTTTGGCTTTTTTAATGGGACTATCAAATATGTTGTTCCAAGGTGGTTGGGTCACGATCCAATATATGCTTGTCTCTTGGCTTACAAATACGATAGATCCTGAGGTATGTTCTATGTTATCGAATTAAGACGATGTCAGGCGTTTTTGGGAAGACTTGCATGAACGATTTTCAGTTGTCAACGGTCCTCGTATTCACCAATTGAAGGGAGAAATTAATCATTGTGAGCAAAGTAAAATAATGCATGTTGCAGTTTATTTCGGTAAATTGAATGTCTTATGGGATGAATTAAATATACACAAGCCTTTGGTTTCTTGCGAGTGTGGAAAATGTACTTGCCAAGTCAGTAAAAAAACATGAAAAATGACATTCTAGTGATATACTTCATCAGATTTTTATTGGTTTGTGTTTTGAATAGTGTGGTCAACTCAAATCTAACATTTTGTCTAAATATCCTCTTCTATCATTAAATAGAGTGTTTCAACAAATATTTCAAGATGAGTGGGTTCAAGGCATTACTCGGATTAGTGACGAGAAACCTGATATAATTGGACTCGCTATATATGGATAGTAGAACAAAGCAATGTCATGATCGCACAGAAAAAGCAAATCTTATTTGCTTGCATAAAAGTTGCTCATTTTTCTTTATAATTCTATAGGTCATTTGAATAAATATTGTGAAATCTGTCATCGAGCTAAACATTCTCGCAATAGTTTTTCTTTTAGTCAAACCAAATCCACTTAAATATTTGAGTTAATTTATTGTGATTTATGGGATATGTATGGTGGACCATCTGTTGGGGTTGATGTCCTAAATCTCATAGGGTTCTGTAGTTTGTAAACACTTGTATGAACAAACATTTCAGTAATTAATAATATATGATATTTTATTCACTTCTGTCTATGAAATATATGATATTTTAGTTGCATTAACCACAAACCAATACACTAAGATCCATGGTTATCGTTGTATCTTAAACACGTATGTGGAGACATACAACTGGATCGTATTTAAGTGATAACCTAAATGGTCTGTAGTATATGAATAAGGTTGGATATCTTATCCTTGTGACACTATGAGTATAGCCCGCTTTATAAGTGATACAAATGTTGTAAAGTGCTACAAATAATCTGATCATGATCATTCATGTATTAGACATGCGAGTGGGGATATTCTATACAGAGGAGCTTGTATAAAATCGAACCACGAAATGTTTAATCTCATTATATAATATCGTTCATAATAGAGACTTTCATTTCACTATGATGACCATAGGTAACATGACCTTAATCCTAAGTGAGTTGTGAACGAGCCTATGAGGGCGGTCATTTGATTTGTATGGGTGAGAGTGGCCAGATCGCCGACTCAACGAGCCTACCATTTTAGGGATTCGTCTGATTGGGGAGCAAGGAACTCAGCTACACGAGATGGAATTCACTCCTTCCCCGAAGTAGGGGTAAGTAGATAAATTGCTCCCTTAAGGGTTGATTCCGGGTCTTGAACAATGTGGCGCCACACCCTCTCTTGGCCCTAGAGGGGTTTAGTCGTAGTGGGACTATGATCTATTATTCATTAGAGAGATCATAATACTTAAGGAGTTAGATGTAACTACAGGGGCAAAATGGTAATTTGGTCCAACTATACTTATGAGCGATTTATGAATGGTCATTGTGCTGTTGATTGGTTATATCCAATAAACACATAAATATATCTGTAGTGCAAATAGTACAATTGTCGGTCTTTAGTGGAGTGTCCGGTAGTTAATGGATGGTGGATAATGTGATTAAAGAGTTTAATCAATTATTCATGTACCATTGGAGCTTCAAGCTACATGTCCATAAGGTCCCTTGGTAGCTCAATGGATTTAAGTTGAGAAACAATTTTTTGGTTAATTTGAAATGTTCAAATTAATAAGAGGAAATTTGATTATATATTATATAATTCAATTAATTCAATTTATATGATATAATTGAAATAATGTATTTGATACATTATTGTTTAATTGGACGAGCAAATATTTGAATCATATGATTCAAATATATTTTCTATGAATAAGATTCATAGTTATTAATTTTAATATAAAGATGATTTATATTAAATGTCATAAAATAGAGAAAAATAACTATGGTTTACATATTGTATATGATGCAATATTAAAACTATAAGTTATAAATATAATATGATAAGTTAGTTATCATATTTATTTATAATTTATTAATTATTTCATAATTATCTTTTCTCTCTATAACCACCCTTAGTGGGTAATATTTCGTGTGGCAAAATCGAATATATGAAATATGATTTCATTTATTCCAAGACAGAGACACGATTTGCGATCGAGTTCCTACACGATAACTTGAGAGACTATATGATGGCCTCGTTTTCTCAAAACGATCAACATACTTTGCTATGTGATAGCATTACTTTTACTCGATCGTCTTCCTCCTTCAACTCCAAACTTCCCTCTAACCAAAATTAGCCAGAGCCCACCACTCCTGGATTATCACACTGAGAATACCAAGGTCACTAAGTGGTAGTGTCCTGTTTGGTTTGAGTTTCTCGTTGCTATGTGCTGGTGTTTGAGGAGGGTTCGTGACTTGTTCGACATTCGTGAATGAGTATGATCAAGGGATTTACTTGAAGAACAGTTATTCAAAGGTATAATCTTAGACTCTTGTTTTTCATTTAGATAGCATGTTGTACTTTAGTTTTATGCGTAATATATTTGTTGTTGACTGTAAATGTGTGTGTTCAATCGAAATGGGATTTGGACGATCCGCTTCCGCTAAAAGGTTATCTATAAAAAGAGTTCCTTTAATTGGTGTCAGAGCCATGTTGTGTTATGATTTCAAAATTCCATTTTATGTATTGAATTCGTTTACTGTTTGGTGGATTTTAAGTTTCTACAATGCATTTAACTGTTAAATGTTTGTGGATGTTGTTGATGGATATTTCGGGATAGTTGTCTCTGTTTATGCTTTCATTTTAAGTTTACAAAAGTTCATTTGTAAGGACCCCTGCATTTTTTGGCATAATTTATTGCAATCGATTCTGTATTCATTTAAGTTTTTGAGTCATTCGTGAATAGAGTTGCAGTTCGCTTCAATGGAGAAGATGAAACAGTAGTCACATCATGTAGCTTAAGTTAGACGACTGTTTAGATTTGATTATGCATTCGTGTAGATTTTTTCTGCACGATCGTGTAGCATTTACTAAATGATCGCATAGCTAATGCTATGCGATCGTGTAAAGTGTTTACTTGATCATGTTACATTGGCTACATGATCGCATAGACGCTCGGGGTAAACGATTGTGCGGTATTTGATACTCGACGTAAGGCATGCGTGCTAAACAATCGTGTAGGCTATCATGCTCAACGCATAGTCATTAGCTACACGATCACATAGTATATGATACTCGGTGCTTGCTACTCGATCATGTAAACTATCGTGCTCATCGCATAGTCATTAGCTACNACTATCGTGCTCATCGCATAGTCATTAGCTACACGATCGCATGACATGCGTTACTCGAAGCGCGCTACACGATCGCGTCGACTTTCATGCTCATCACATAATCCTAACCTACACAATCGTTTACACTCTACGGGCATTGCTCGATGATCAGAAGGATTGCTACACAATCAAGTGACAAGCGGGCAGTTCAAGACTCGGTTCATCTGTTCAAACCGGATGACTCAAACTTTTGTAATTTTAGCATTTCTTATCCGGTTTTGAGGTAAACTATCATGATCCATCAACTTTGATTAAATGTGCATGTGATGTATGTTTATATAATATGTCATAGTGTATGTCATGTAGTTTTAAAACCCACCATAGGTTATGCATTTCTTCATGCATCATCTTTATATTATAAGAGTTATAATATATTAGTGTGCATGATCAAATTATTTAAAGCATGCTCATGCATCATATAATATTAGAGTTATAACATATGCATGCATTATAGTATATCCATGCATCATCTATATTATAAATATTATAATATAAGGTTGTACGTTAGCATGGAATGTATGCTTAGTTCATTACTTGTTATATAAAAGTTATATATTAATCACGAATGAACATTGCACGATGCATGACACTTAGGTTTATTTATAAAAGTTATAAATACTTTATGTATGTCTAGCTAGCAATGTGGAATAGTTTTAATCGTTTCATTTTCTATAAAAGTCATAATTAATGAAATTATAATTAAAATCAATAATAAAGAGTTACATGCACACCTTAGGCTTTTATCATCTTTTAAAAATATTTTAAAAATTTATTGAGATAGACCTAGGATCATGTTTCTAATGAGATTAGAAATCTAAGTTTAATCTTTTAACTCGATTTAATAGGATTAAATTGACTAATAAAAGATTAAATATGTAACAAATGTATCTATAAGCACTACTACATAAATTGGATTACTTGACATTTTTCCAATGTCACGTAAATGGTATACTTGACACTTATAAAAACATCAACTATTCGAGTTCAAGAATAGTGTGATAACTTGACTCCGAAAAAACGTCAAGACAAATGTTTCTTGATACAATTTTTGTGTCAAGAAAGATAATACACTTGATATTGGTGGTATGTCAAGTTTATTCGAGTGTTAAATATGGCATGATACTCTTTGACGTTTTTTATGTGTCAAGTATATGTCTTTTTGTTTTCAAATTAAATGCCCTAATCAATATTCTCATTTTCTGCCTTGTATTCCAGCAATACAATTACATCAAATAAATAAACATTATACATTTAAGATCTATCAACTCAATATATTCACTAAAAATCCATATGTTCAACTATGAACACTCCTCACAAATTACAACAATATTTCTCTTTCACATGTACATGCACAAAATAAAATCTCAACTATTGCTTTTGTATACAAAACTCAACTTTCAACAAGTACAAAAGTGACAAATTGTTTAATAAATAATGTCTTAACAAAGTACATTATTTAATCTATACATTGAGCTTTGAAGTCTAAAGATCAAGAACTAAGCGTCAGGCAAGTCAACCTACAAAATAGAATAAAGGGCAATAACATCAAAATATATAAATAAGTGTTAAAATACAACAACGTAATCCAACCTACGAAAAGTTCAATAATAATGGTTATAAAATGCAAATTCCAGCAACTACGTAACAATTCCAAAAAAGTTTTAAGGCCTTAATACCTATCAAAACGTCCAAACATCGTTAACTTTGTTGGACAGTGGCTCAATCCCTTGAAATCTTTGAATTGAATATCAAAAATTGAAAATAACTCAATCATTAGATCAATACTTCAATGGGTAACAAAGAACTATTAATACTAACTTCCAAACTTACCAAAACCTTGCCAAGATCGGTCTCAAACCTATTGGACAGCAACTCAACTCCTTCCAACACTTCAAAATCAATCTCATCATCAAACATTCAAACAAGCAAATCATTACAGAAGATGCTACATTAAAACCCAAATAAAAAATTCATTCAAATACATCCAAAACACTTACCCGAAGTGTTTGCTCAAATTGATGTTTCACTCGAGCCTCAACCAACTTTCCTAAAAAGAAAACAAAAGAGGAACAAGAACACCCATACACTGATTTATTTGTCCAGTCTGAATATACCTCAAACCAAAGTTTAATAAAAAGTTACTAAAAGTTACCGAAATTTGCCAAAGTCAAAACCTTGCGACCATGCACAACACGCTTCCAATCTTCAAACTCAGCTACACCTGAATCTATGACCCAAAACTAATGGATTTTTATCAGAACTAACCCAAAATCAAACAATAATAAAGACTATGCATATAAACCCACAAAATTATCAAACCTTACCCAAAACAAGGATTGGGGGCGTTCTACTACAGATCTGAGCGGGGCTAGGGGCGTTCGGCTACAGATCTGGGTGGGGTTGAAGCGACAAAAGCATTCAGCTACAGATTTGGGCGCAGCTGAAGCAACGGAAGCGGTTGGGGGCATTCGGCTATAAATCTGGACAGGGCTGAAGACTCACGAACGACGTGCACAGCTGGCGCGGCTGAGCAGACAACAAGGGAGTTGAGCAAATGATAAGGGAAAGAGCTGACACGACTAAGCAGACGACAGAATGAAAAACTCAATAACAGTGGCGCGAATGGAGGCGAGGGGAGAATGAAGACTGACGACGGCTAGGGCTCTCGGGCGCACAGAAAAAGAAAAAAAAAATTGGGGGGAAGGGGAAGGTCATGAGTGAGATGGTGAATGAGGAGAGAAATAGTTTTTAATTTGAGAGAAAAGTGAAAATGGGAGAGAGAAATATTATTTTATTTGATAATTTTGGTAGGAGGGAAACCAAATTTGAGGGAAAAATGAAAATGAAAGAGGGAGGGAAACAAAAAATAAAGTCTTTACACGATCGTTGAGTAAAGTAAAGGAGGATAGAAAGAGTTTTTAATTTGAAAGGGAAATGAAAATAGTAAAGTCTCTACACGATCGGTGAGTAACACTAGACGATCGCCCAAAAAAACCCCTGATTGCTTACCCGGAACTACTCGATCGCTTACCAATTTCTATACAATCGCCTACCAAATGTTATACGATCGCCTACCAAAAGCTACACGATCACTGAGCTCTGCTGTACGATCGCTAATTAACACTAGACAATTGCCCACAAACACCCCATAATCGTTTACCTGAAACTACATGATCGCTTACAAAACATTACACGATCGCTTATCAGTTTCTATACGATCGCCTACCAACAGCTATACGATCGTTGAGCTCTACTACAAGATCGCTTAGTAGAAGTAAACGATGAGCGGCACATAATTAGAGGCCTATCAAATATCCGAAATATTTCGTAATCTTTGCTTTTTTAATCCTTTTACTTGACATGAAAAAAATGTAAAGTAAAAGCTTCTTATACTTGACACGTGAAACATGTCAAGTAAGACCTTATATTACTTAACACGAAAATCGTGTCAAATAAAGGTTCGCGTGAAAATATCCGAAATATTCTATCAATCTCCGCTTTTTTAGCCCATTTTACTTGACACGAAAAAAATGTCAAGTAGGAGCTTTTTATACTTGACACGTTATATTACTTGTCACGAAAATCGTGTCAAGTAAAGTTTCTCGTGAAAATATCCGAAATATTCTGTCAATCTCCATTTTTTTAACCTTTTCACTTGACATTTTTTTGTCCAAAATCATATTACTTGACGTTTTTTCCACAGAAACATCAAATAATTAAAAACTACAAGTATCAAGTAATGTAGATTTTGTAGTAGTGAAGGGCTAGTTTTAGTTAGGCTGGGGTACTTAAGTCGATGGAAACGTCGCACCTCTACCTGGGAACCTACCTGGAAAGGTGAATTAGATATATTTGTTATATGCATAAAAATTTGATGAAAGTCTGTTAAAGTGTTTAATAAAGCTTGAATCAAACTTGTTTAGTCATCAAAAGCAAGTGTTGTTTTTTAGAAAATTAAACAAACCACTTAGTTAAAATAAGTAGCCAGATTTTCTAAGTTAATGAACCCTAGGTAGAACATCCAGTGGGAGGTAATTGGGCATATGACACTTCACTTTACTTCTACATGTTTCTCCTTAAAAAGTTCACACCGTGAGATCTATCCTCGACCTCAAGACACCTCTCGAGTGTCCCCTTACGGATGGCATTTGGATAGGTCAATAACAAGGTGAATGAAGAGAATGTTCGTAGTAAGGTGGAGCGGGACATATGACAACATATCCTTCGGTCTCTCACATTAGGTTAGATAAAGTTTTCGTGTATCACCTCGAAGCACCCTGAGAATGTCCCCCTAAAGGATGGCAGTTTTGCACAACTCTTTATTTGATCTCCATAAATGGATATGGTTGCTTTAGCTCTTGTTCTAATCGACTTTTCCTAAGGTTGGCTCATTAGGGCGGGGCTCTAGAGCCTAACATGAGGGATTACACTTACATAGAATTGTTAAGGATGTTAACAAATTTTGGACCGAACAATGGTGACTGTTAGATTCAGTTACAAGGAGTTGTTTCTATCTAATGGTTGAGATTGTCTCATTTTAATGAAGGGGTACTCGATCATCCTACGGTGACTTTTGTCCTGCCTCACTGGAGCATCATTGCAAAAGAGATGTCATGTAGGGTACACTAGAACTATTTTGCTAAATCTTAATTGGCTCTAAAATTGGCTTAATGCAAGTAGACTTATAAGTTTATTCTTTTTTCAGCAATTTTATTATGGCTACCGCTACTTTATCATTACTTGCCGCTGATAAACTGATTGGCAAAAATTATGCTAGCTGGAAAAACATAATTAACCTGATACTAATCATCGATAAGTTAAGGTTTGTCCTTATGGAGGAATGTCCTCCTATTCCATCTCCTACCGCTGCTTGAAACGTTCAAGATGCGTATGAGCGTTGGACACGGGCGAACGAAAAGGCTCAAACATATATCTTGGGCAGCCTTAATGATGTTTTGACCAAGAAGCATAAGCCCATGATCACTGCACGCGATATTATGGAGTCCCTGAGGGGAATGTTCCGACAACCGTCCGTGCAGGTCAGGCACGACGCTCTGGAGTACATCTTCAATTCACGTATGAAAAAAGGAACATTTGTTCAGGAACATGTTCTCAATATGATGGTCCACTTCAACATGGTGGAAATGAATGGATCAAGCATCGATGAGGCCAGCCAAGTTAGCATAATTCTGAAGTTGTTACCAGAAAGCTTCCTTCATTTTGTTAGCAACGCTGTTTTGAACAAGGTTGACTACAACCTTACAACTCTACTCAATGAGTTGCAAATGCAAACTTTCCAACCTTTACTGAAAAGCAAGTAGAAGAAGGTTGGTGAGACAAATGTTGCCTCATCTTCCAAAAAGTTCCACAAAGGTTCGACCCCTGTAACTAAGTCTGTACCCTTTTCTTCTGGCACCAGAAAGTGGAAGAAGAATAAGGGTGGTAAGGGGAAGGCGCCTACTAACTCACAACCTGTTGCTTCAAGGGGTAGGTAACCAATAAGGGTTGACAAAGAAAAATGTTTCCATTGCAACTAGGATGGTTATTGAAAGCGAAACTAACCACAATATTTGGCTGAAAAGAAAAATGCTAAACAAAGTAAATGTGATTTACTAGTTTTGGAAACTTCTTTAGTGGAGAATGATGATTCTGCCTGGATTATTGACTCTGGGGCCACTATCCATGTTTGTTCTTCATTTCAGGGAATTATTTCTGGTGGTAGCTTGATGCTGGTGAGATGATGATGTGAGTTGGAACCGGACACGTCATCTCAGCTGTGCAAGTGGGAGGTCTCTGGTTGACTTTAAATAATAGGTTTATCATTTTGAATGATGTGTATGTAGTTCCCGAGTTAAAGAGGAACTTAATTTCTGTAAAGTCTTTGCTTGAATGTAATTATCATATACATTTTTCAGTTAATAAAGTGTTTATTTCGAAAAATGGTGTTGATATATGTTCAGCTGAACTGGAAAATAATTTGTATGTGCCAAGGTCGTTAGCAATAAATGCCTTCCATAAGATAGAGATGTTTAAAACTGTCGTAACTCAAATAAACGACTTAAAATTTCTCCAAAGAAAACGCCCAACTTTGGCACATTAATCTCAATAGGATTGATAGGTTGGTGAAGAATGAACTTCTAAGCAAGTTAGAAGAAAATTCTATACCTGTGTGCGAATTATGCCTTAAAGACAAAATGACTAAAAGACCTTTTGCTGGAAAAGGCTATAAGGCTAAAGAGTCTCTAAAGCTACTGCATTCAGACCTTTTGTGATCCAATGAATGTGCGAGTTAGGGGAGGTTATGAATATTTCATTACTTTTATTGATGATTATTCAAGGTACGAGTACGTTTATTTAATGCAACATAAGTTTAAGTCCTTTGAAAAATTTAAAGAGTTTAAGGTTGAAGTTGAAAACGCATTAAATAGTCCATCTTATTAGGGTGGAGAGTTTTTTTATTCTGATTTTCAGAACTATATGATAGAACATGGAATAGTTTCCCAACTCTTGACAACTGGTACACCTCAGCAGAATGGTGTACCAAAAAGGAAAAATCGAACATTGTTGGACATGGTTCGGTCGATAATGAGTTACGCTTCCTTACCTAACTCGTTTTGGAGTTTTGCAGTAGAAACTGCAGCTTATATCTTGAACTATGTTCCCTCAAAGAGTGTTGCCAGAACACCTTTGGAGTTGTAGAATGGTCGTAAAGCTAGTTTACATCATTTCCGTATCTAGGGTTGCCCAGCACACGTATTTGAGGCTAATCCTAAGAAATTGATGTAGGATCTAAAGGCAACACTAGAGGGAGGGTGAATAGGGTTGACTACCAATTTAAAAAAAAAAAAAATTATCTTCAAATAATGCTCAATAAAGTTAACCCACTAATTTGATTAAAGAAAATTTATGCATGACAAAACTTAAATCATGCAAGCTATGATAACTTCAAATTTAAAGACAATTTAATCAAGGATAAATTTAAATCACATACTAAAAATTAAATCATGCAATTAGGAAATATTAAAAAAATAATAACTAAGACAATAAGCAAAAAAAATTTGAAAACAATAAATAAAAGAGAGAGAGGAAGAGAAAACACCGGGAATTATAGTGGTTCGACAAATTGCCTACTCCATTCTCAAAGACTCCTTCTTGGGTATTTCACTAAGTGATCCTCTTGCAAGTGAGAACTAAACCGACACACGAACCTCTTTTTCCTAGGCTAAAGAGAAACCCAAGATCATTTTTACTGGTTCAGGATCAAAACAATTTCTTTTTCTCACAACCCAAGGTGTACCCACACCTTAATACACTTCCCAAAAATTAAAAGAAAACCTCACAATATTACCTCTTGAAGGCTAAATACACAAGTTGAGCACTAAAAAAAAAACTCACAAAAATAACTCTAGGCCAATTTAAGAGCAAGGAGACAAAAATTTGAGAGTAGAGAGAATTGAGAACTTAAGACTTGATAGCTTTTTGGTGTGTCAATGAAAAGTAAAATCAAGTTGAATTTATAGACGAGGGGGATAAATTTTGGCCATTGGATATGATTGAAAATGAAGGGTGGAGATTGAATAAAAATAGAAAAGGAAAGGATTTGTAATTAAGAGAGGAATTTTGAAAGATTAGAATTATTGAGATTTGGAGAATAAAAATGATTTAAAGGATGACAATTTAGGAAGGAAATCAAATTTGAAAAGGTTGAAATTTGGTGAGAATTTGGAGAAAATTGGATCAAGAAATTAAAGAAAAATAAGAAAATAAAAATGAAAATAAAAAAATAGCTGGATGATATGGATACCACGCAAACAAGGGAGGAGATTGAGCGTCACGCGCCACATTCTATAAAGAAACTGCAGGCAAGTGCGGTGCACGCGCGTGTCCGTGCGTGAAGCTGGGTGACCGCCACTTGTCATTATCTCATTCGTCCACAGTTGCCACGTCACTGCCATGTTAGCAAAAAGTGACAGGTTAGAGTGCCACATCATCAATATTGACCGTTTATGTGCCATGTCAGCCGCCACGTCGTCACGTCATCAAGGTACCACGTGTCACTGCCACGTTGGATTTCCTCTCTAATTTTCTGTTGCTTATAAATTTCTCGTTTGAACTCCAATTTGAGCGATTCAAATTGCATTGGATTCGTCTTTCGGAGCTCTACAAGATAGTGACTCTGAAATATTGAAAATATTAGTACAAAAAATCTGAGTTTGTTATCATCAAAATACTTGGTTTGATTGAAGTCCTAAAGCTAACAATCTCCCCTTTTTTTATTGAAGCCCTAAAGCTAACAATCTCCCCCTTTTTGATGATGACAAACCACCATAATACTAAAAATACTTCTCCCCCTTTTGTTATCAACAAAAAGATATACAAGTGTTTTTTCTTCCCCTCAATAAATTAAAACACATAAATTCATAGAAATATGAATAATGCTCCCCCTATCAAACATAATTAGGCAGTTCTAATAACACAAAGTGTAAGTCTATTTTTACAAAAGGCTTCTTTATTTAATGCCTTTGTGAGAATATTTGCTACCTGGTTGTCAATATTAACATAATTAATGACAATATTCTTATTTTGCACATGCTCTCGAAGAAAATGATGTCTAATATATATATGTTTTGTTCTAGAATGTTGAATGAGATTTTTAGTTAAATTAATTGAACTAGTATTATCATAAAAGATTGATACTTGTTCAAAATTTAAACCAAAATCACGCAACGTTTGTTTCATCCATAAAACTTGAGAACAAGAACTGGCAACAGCAATATATTCAGCCTTAGTGGTAGATAATGCAACAGAATTTTGCTTTTTATTATACCAATATACTAAAGAACTATTTAGAAAATGATATGTTCCACTAGTACTTTTTCTATCAGTTAGACTACCAGCAAAATCAGCATCAGAATATGCAATCAAATCCAAAGATACATTTTTAGGATACCATAAGCCTAAATCAACGGTACCAAGCAAATATTTAAAAATTCTTTTTACAGCATGCAAGTGCGATTCTTTAGGACATGATTGAAATATAGCACACATGCATACACTAAACATAATATTAGGCCTACTTGCAGTTAAGTAAAGCAAGGATCCGATCATACCTCTATAAGCTTTAATATCTACGTTTTTATCTTTTTCATCCTTATCAAGCTTTGTAGTGGTACTCATTGGGGTCTTTGCTATTTTTGAATTATCGAACTTAAACCTTTTGAGTAGATCCCTTGTGTAGTTCTCTTGATTTATGAAGATTCCATCTTCAAGTTGTTTAATTTGAAGCCCAAGGAATAATTTAAGTTCTCCCATCATGCTCATTTCAAACTCACTATGCATACACTTAGAAAAGTCTTCACAAAGAGAAAAGTTAGTAGCACCAAATATAATATCATCAACATAGATTTGCATTAATAAAATATCATTATCTTTAATTTTGATAAAAAAAAAAAAAAAAAAAAGTAGTATCAATAAGTCTCATTTTAAAACAATTTTCTAGCAAAAATTTACTCAAACGGTCATACCAAGCTCTAGGAGCTTGTTTAAGGCCATAAAGTGCTTTATTTAATTTAAAAACATGATTTGGATTATCAAAGCTTTCAAAACCAGAAGGTTGTTCAACATACACTTCATCCATTAGGAAACCATTTAAGAAAGCACTTTTTACATCCATTTGAAATAAAGTAAAATTCTTATGAGATGCAAATACAAGCAGCATGCGAATAGATTCTAATCTAGCAATAGGAGCAAATGTTTCCTTAAAATCTATTCTTTCTTCTTGACTATAGCCTTGAGCAACTAGTCTAGTTTTATTTCTAACAATATTACCAGATTCATCCATTTTATTTCTAAATATCCATTTAGTACCTATAATAGGATGATCATTAGGACGCGGGATTAGTTCCCACACATTATTTCTTTCAAATTGATTTAATTCTTCTTGCATAGCAATTAACCAGAACTCATCAAATTCAGTATCTTTAAAGGATTTTGGTTCAATTTGAGACACAAAAGCAACATTATTTAAAGCATTTAAAGAAGAATGAGTTCTTATCTCTTGAGATACATCACCTATTATTAACTCCTGAGGATGTTAGTAGAGAATCTCCAATCATGAGGGAGAGATTTTTCTGGCTCTTTCTGAGATTCATTTGATACTATTTCCCTCTTTTTAATACTAAGATCTTCAACAGGTATTTCTAATTCATCACTAGCATAAACTTTAATAGTGGTAACATGTGTTTCATAAAAAACAACATTCATTAGCTCTTCAAGTACATAAGTTCTTTTATTAAAAACTCTATATGCTTTACTACATGTAGAATATCCTAAGAATATGCCAATATCCGTTTTTTACTCAAACTTTCCAAGTTTCCCTTTGTCTTTCAAAATAAAACATTTGTAACAAAAGACTTTGAAATAGCTAATATTTGGAGTTTTATTATTAAATAGCTCATAAGTAGTTTATCTAAAATAGGTCTTATTAAAACACGATTCATTACGTAAGATACAGTATTAACAGCTTCAGCCTAAAAAGATTTTGGTAAATCATATTCATTAAGCATGAAGGTAGCTAATTCTTGTAAAGATCAATTTTTCCTTTCTACAAAACCATTTTGTTGAGGTGTTTTTGGATAAGAAAAATCATGAGAAATTCCATTTTCTTCACAAAAATTTTCAAAAGAAGCATTTTCAAATTCTCCTCCATGATACTTCTAATTTTCAAGATCATAAAAACTTTTTCATTTTGAATTCTTTTTGAAAAGCTAATAAAAGATTTTAAAGCTTCATCCTTATGAGATAAAAATAAAACCCAAGTAAATCTCAAAAAATCATCAACTATAACAAA